>NW_007733797.1:56592-63524 GCF_000696425.1 Galeopterus variegatus
TGCCGGTCCCCGGTCCGGTACGGGCGCGACACTGAGGGTTGCGATCCGTTGCCGGACACGGAAAAAGACAAAAAAAAAAAAAGACAAAAAGAAAAAAAAAAGAAATGTGGTATTGGGAGTAGCAGCTGAATTAAGTGAGAGCTCACGTCTAGTTTCAAATCAACATTAAATATAGGGGCTACTGGCTACCACACCCAATTATTCATGGCCAATTAACAGTTGAGAAGGTGCAGTGGGCTCTGGGATGTGCTTGTCTCACAGACAGATCAGTAATGAGACAATAGCTGATTGACAGTAAACATAGCTCCTCTCCATTGAGCGTGCACATGCACACACACACACACACACACACACACACACACTCATGACCATAGTGAGAAATTGCTCTATAATCTTTGGTCAGTCCTGAGCTTTTCAGGGAAGTAAAACAAATTCAATACTTAGATTGTCTCTTCAACTGTTGCTTAGGCTATTTTGGTCACCTTAAAAATGTTATTTTAATAATGACTTTGTTTTGACTTGTCAGTGGCCACATTACTTTCTAAATGTCCAGCTTGTCATTCATGGTTCTCCATATATAGCTCCAACATCTTTCCAAGCTGAAATTTTCACCATGGCTCTTCTCTAAGCATAAAGTCACTCTCTGGAATATCAGGCTCACTTGCCAAATTCTACCAATTCTTTGAGGATCAATATAAATGCCACCTTTATCCTAACCACTTAATACATTAGTCCTGAATATGAATACCGCCCTTCTACTTGAATTATGTTTAAAAACCCAGTTTTTCTACTCTACTTGATTAAAAGTAGAGTACTTGATCTTGTTTGAAGATAGGAAACTTGCCTGATTCAGCTCTTTGTGGATCATAGAGCATGGAAAAACCAATTAAGATATAAATTAATATATAAATTATAATGTTTTGAATAAAAGGATACTTCAGTGAGAGCAGAAGAGAAACAGTTATGTTGGAATAAACTCAGAGATAGAGTTAAAAATAAATCCGGTGATCAACTTTGATATATTTCTACCTGCTACTGGAA
The DNA here is from genome assembly GCF_000696425.1 of Galeopterus variegatus. Taxonomy (NCBI): domain Eukaryota; kingdom Metazoa; phylum Chordata; class Mammalia; order Dermoptera; family Cynocephalidae; genus Galeopterus; species Galeopterus variegatus. Next base: position 57,634 of record NW_007733797.1, read on the forward strand.
TGGAAACTCTTCTCCTTGGGTGGTGATGGTGGAAGGGAAATGACGTCTTCTATTTTGTATACAGAGGAGGATGTCAGTAAATATTTGTTGATTGCATGAAGGATTACTATTTTTTATTTTTTTATTTTTATTAGCATATTCATTCTTGCAAATCATGCTATTCTTTATGCCCTTTGCCCAACCTATCATTTTCCAACCCCCCCTCCCCCATCTCTAGTATCATTAGAGTTGTTCTCTCCTTCTGAAAGTTCAGCGTATTGTTGCAGTCTTTTCTTTCTTTTCTTCATTCCTTCCTTCTTCCCTCCCTCCCTCGATCCCTCCCTTCTTTCCTAGTACTCAGTACTAAAGCCTCCTTCCTTTCAGCTGTTAGCCAATGTCATGCTATGGCTAATGTCAGAATCCTGCCATCATCACCAATTGTAGCACTCAATCCTGTTCATGACACCAATTGTCTAACTCCATGACCACGCCAGTTGTCCGGCTCTTCTACCTGCCCATAATCGTGCCCCGACTGGGCCAATCATTGAGCGAGGGCTGGGTCTGGGGCTCACAGACCCCTCAAGCCCATTCACAGACTCAGTCACAAACCCTTCACAGGCAAGGCTGGGTCACCAGACCCTTTACACGCAGGTCTATGAGCTAGGTAACCAGCAAACAGGTCCTTCGAAGCTGCAGGTTGGAAATGGATGGCTGCACGTGTGGCGGCTGCCAGAGGCAGTAAACTCCAGCCAAGGTGGTGGCACCGCACAGGTGCACTAACTCCACCCACACACAACCAATTCACAGCAAATGCTTGGCAAGGTTCTGAACATCTGAGGGGCCTTGACCACTTTCCTATATTTTTCCAACAGCCAAAAACAAACCAGGGAAGAGAGTAGTAACTCTTAATTCTAAATAAACAGCAATGTCTTATCTTCCAAGGCTTTACTGAGACACTAACCTCTTTGCTCTATTTTCCATAATTGTGGAGCTTAATCTCTTTCCACTATCTTTCTAATCGTCTATTGTTTAAAAGCAACATAGACAAGATGGTTAACTAGATTTAAGGTTATTTCACACTGATAAAGTCAGTATGATATAATAAAAATAATTTAGGAAGAAAAATACCTAACCTCGATTCTGTTTCTGGCTTGCTGAGTGATCTTGAAAAAGTTACTTCTCTTCTCTGGTTTTCTATGTCTGGTTTGTAAAATGAAGTTTTTTTGTCAGAGATAACAAGTTCCTTTCTGAACAGTGAAAATAAGATATTTTCTGAGCAGTGTAATTAGAGAATAATTAAGCCCTCTACAATAAAATTATCAATAAAAAATGGTAATTCTTGGAAACAATTAACTTTAGTGAAACAGTGGGTTCGGCACACCCCTTATGAGTTCAAGAAAATGGCTTGTACATTTATACACATTCTGACATTAATTTATGATGCTATAAAAAGAGAGCATCTGTTGAAGTTTTGGAGAAAATCAAAATTGGTACTAATTTTCAATGGCAAGAAAATATGAACATGGCAATTATGGCACAATTATGATGCCCTAAATTTAATTTTAGCATCTGGGTATAAGAGAGAATGGAACACCAGTATAAAGAAAGAGAAAAACACACCAACTTTCCACTTTTCAAAGATAATAGAGCCATTAGAAACAACAAGATTGAGTTATGCAAAAACAAAACATTGTCCACAAGACTGATTACAATCCCCCACAAATTATCTTTTGTGAAAATATTCAATTTTTAAACCAAAAAAAGAGATAAGGAATAATTATTTTAAAACACAATTAGAGAGGCCCACTGATGTTGGTGAATGACACTTTCTGAGCCACGTTGGACCCACCAGACATTTTTATCCATAGTTTTACTGAGTAGGGATTGAGCTGCATGCTGATGTCCAGACATTGTTCAATCCAGAAATGAATGTATGAGCCAAGTAAAAAAAAACGCTGCATTTTTGTTCCCAAGAGGAGTGATGTCCTGATGCTCAGAATTGAAAGACATTTAAACAAAAGGAGAAAGTTTTGGTGTAGTGAAAGAAATAACCAGAAAAGCATGGATTTATATCCTGACCCTCCACTTATTAGTAATGGAAAATTCTTGGCTTCCATTTTTTATCTGCAAAATGGAATAATAATACTTATTTGTAAGGTTATCATAAATGATGATGATAAAGCACCTGTCAGTATTTGGCAAATGGATATTTACTAATGAAATATTTGTTCTCTTCCCCATTAAGTTGAAGTTTTTCTCCAAGTATAGTCTTCTAACCAACCACGTGTGTCTGTATCAGCGGGCCTGCTTATTAAAAATGGGGATGTCTTTTAAAATAGGACAGTACCTCCCCTGACCTTTTTGTCCTCTGAATTGCACAGGTAGCTGCCCTACCTACTAGATAACATTTAAAAAATATTTTCAAGGCTTAACACTCAATGAGGACTCAATGCTTTTGTCACCAATGTTCCTACCAATTTCTAGTCATTCTGACATCCACATATAGCATTCATACAAATGAGGATGCTCAAAGGCGTAAATATCCCCTCACCCATATTTAGCATGGGAAGATATTTTCGTACTTACTCTACTTACCCATTACTCTCAGTAAAGAACTAAAATGAGTTCTGAAAATTTACAGTTCTTCAGGCAAAGTGATAAAACTAAGTTTAAAGGTCAAAGGATGAGAGATTTGGAGAGCTGTTCATTCTTCTGCTCTATCGTCAGCCCAGTAGACTCCATGTTTGGAGCCCCTGCTATCTTTATTATAATCACTATCTTTACTTATAAACACATTCTTGTGATTAGAACATTTTTTTACAAAACTAATATGAACACACATATAAATTCAGATACTAATAGGTGCATACAAAAAGCAGCTGCACTTACGCAAATCAGTTCATAAATAACATGAAATTCTTGATAATATTTGTAATTTAGAGTTTTTTTAGTCTAGTTTTGTTTTGTTTTTCTCTTGAGCAAGTGATTCCATTTTGAACAAAGAGATGTTTTTTAAAAATTCTTTCTTCCTTTCTTCTCCACCCACCCAAGAGGTTAGCTTTGTGGGTTTTCCTTCCTTTCACTCATCATGAGAAGACCCTATACAACAGAACCAGAGATATAGAACAGGACGCTCTTTCGAGTCTTACAAATTTTTTCCACGTCTGCTTTTCTCCCCCTAGGCTGATGTCTTTATCCTCAAGCATAAGTGACTGTAACATTGAAAGTTATAAAAAGAAGGCAAAGAATTGATGTTATTTTGGGACAAAAGTGATTCTGATTCTTAAGTAATTTTTAACATACACAAGTTTCCCGAAAGAAACAGGAAATGTCATGAGCTTTAAACCCTCCTAAAATTGGCTGATATGATTTCCTCTGTAAAATAACATCCTTAACTTCAGTGGCAAATTTACTTCCGGAAATGCATGTTTGATCTGGATACAGTTGCTGAGAGTCCAAACAGGGTAACTCTTTGGTTGTGGGGTCCATTCACAATAGACTTAATTAAGGAGGGTGCTGGAGTCCCTCCTCTCTTCTGCTGGAAGGTCACTTGCTGGCTCCCACTCACCAAAAAAATGGCCTTTCTGTCAGCACCAAAATATGTAAAGGTTCCTTTCAGAAGTTTTTTTCCCAGTCCCCAACCATGGCCTCTGACCTTTACTTGGGCTTCATTCAAGGCAAAGTTACATTTTATTGTCAGAAAACTACATACAAAGCAGGACTTCAAAATTAGGCATTGTTAACCCACCTTTTATCTTGAACTGCTTATTAAATATGAGCTTTCAAGGCCCTGCATAATCTAGAATCCTGCTTTGTTTCTAGTCTATCTTTTCTCATTCATTTATCCATATATTTTTTCCATTCCTCCTTCGTTCAGCAAACATCCACTGGCCTACCTTAAAACACACAGTGTTAAGCCTAATGAAGATTATAATTATGAAGTGATGACGATGACAGTGATGATGGTGATGATAATGACAGCGCTGGTGTCAATAGTGAACATTTGGATATCACTTCTCAGTCAACATGTACCTTCTTGTAGTTTCATTTAACCATCATCGGAGTCCTGTGATTTTGGTTATTCAAGGCTCATTTTTGTCATTTGACAGATGAAAAAACTTTTATACTCACACAAGAATTGATTAGAGCAAAGATTTCAGCAACATCCTTTACTCCAATTACTATATTTTTTTCACTATGTGTAAAAGGATATAATAATGAACAGAGACGTATTCTTGTCCTCAAAAAACTCACAGTCAAATGAAATACCAAAACATACATGGAAAAAATTGGAATACCTAGAAAAAAGACAGTGACTGAAATCATATGTATCTCAAGTGTAAATAAATACTTATTATGTTCTATTATAATTCCATGTTTGTTTGTTTTTTTTAATGTATATTTCTTCATCTTACTCAGGTAACACTTCTTGGCGTTTCAGGAAATATTATTCTTATTCTTGCTCCATGATAGTCTTGTTTTTTTCTTTACCTCATGTTTTAATTCATGACTAAAGTCACTGTTCTCCACAGATCTATTTCTTGCCCCAATAACCTAGCCCTCATGAAGTCTGTGCCCAGGCCTGCTACCTGAAGTGTTTCTCCTATGTTTTCTTTAAGAAGTTTTATTGTTTCAGGGTGTATATTTAATTCTTTAATCCATTTTGAGTTGATTTTAGTATATGGTGAGAGGCATGGGTCTAGTTTCATTCTTCTGCATATGGATATCCAGTTATTCCCACAACATTTGCTGAAGAGGTAGTCTCTTCCACAGTGTGTAGGCTTGGTGCCTTTACAAAGGATCAGATGGCTGTAGGTGTGTGGGTTGATTTCTGTGTTCTCTGTTCTATTCCACTGATCAGTGTGTCTGTTTTAATGCCAGTACCATGCTGTTTTGGTTATGATAGCTTTGTAGTATAGTTTAAAGTCAGGTAGTGTTATGCCTCCAGCTTTATTTTTTTTGCTCAGTATTGCTTTGGCTATGTGTGGTCTTTTGTTATTCCATATAAATGTCTGGATAGTTTTTACCATTTCTGAGAAAAATGTCATTGGAATTTTGATGGGGATTGCATTGAATTTGTATATCATTTTGGGTAGTATGGACATTTTTACAATGTTGATTCTTCCAATCCAAGAGCATGGGATATCTTTGCATCTTCTTGAGGCTTGGTGCCTTTACAAAGGATCAGATGGCTGTAGGTGTGTGGGTTGATTTCTGTGTTCTCTGTTCTATTCCACTGATCAGTGTGTCTGTTTTAATGCCAGTACCATGCTGTTTTGGTTATGATAGCTTTGTAGTATAGTTTAAAGTCAGGTAGTGTTATGCCTCCAGCTTTATTTTTTTTGCTCAGTATTGCTTTGGCTATGTGTGGTCTTTTGTTATTCCATATAAATGTCTGGATAGTTTTTACCATTTCTGAGAAAAATGTCATTGGAATTTTGATGGGGATTGCATTGAATTTGTATATCATTTTGGGTAGTATGGACATTTTTACAATGTTGATTCTTCCAATCCAAGAGCATGGGATATCTTTCCATCTTCTTGTATCCTCTTTAATTTCTGTCAGCACTGGTTTGCAGTTCTCACTATAGAGATTTTTCACATCCTTGGTTAATGCAATTCCTAAGTATTTTATTTTTTTGATGGCTATTGTAAATGGGCTTGCTTTCTTGATTTCTCTTTCTGCCTGTTCACTATTGGAGAATAGAAATGCTACTGATTTTTGTGTGTTGATTTTGTATCCTGCTACTGTGCTGAACTCATTTATCACTTCCAAGAGTTTTTTTGTAGAGGCTTTAGGCTGTTTGATATATAGGATCATGTCATCTGCAAACAGGGACAGTTTGACTTCATCTTTTCCAATCTGGATGCCCTTTATTTCCTTCTCTTCTCTGATTGCTCTGGCTAGTACT
>NW_007733797.1:64270-97988 GCF_000696425.1 Galeopterus variegatus
TCTTTCTGCCTGTTCACTATTGGAGAATAGAAATGCTAATGATTTTTGTGTGTTGATTTTGTATCCTGCTACTGTACTGAACTCATTTATCACTTCCAAGAGTTTTCTTGTAGAGTCTTTAGGCTGTTTGATATATAGGATCATGTCATCTGCAAACAGGGACAGTTTGACTTCATCTTTTCCAATCTGGATGCCCTTTATTTCCTTCTCTGATGGCTGTGGCTAGTACTTCCAACACTATTTTGAATGGGAGTGGTGAGAGTGGGCATCCTTGTCTAGTTCCTGTTCTTAAAGGAAAAGCTTTCAGCTTTTCCAAATTCAGGATGATATTGGCAGTGGGTAAATCATATATGGCTTTAATTATGTTGAGATACTTTCCATCTATACTTAACTTGTATAGAGTCTTTATCATGAATGAGTTTTGAATTTTATCAAATGTTTTTTCAGCATCTATAGAGATGATCATATGTACCCCAAAAGCATGGGCAACCAAAGGAAAAATAAACAAATGAGATCATATCTAACTAAAAAGCTTCTGCACAGCAAAAGGAACAATTAACAGAGTTAAAAGACAACCAACAAAGTGGGAGAAAATATTTCCAAAATATACACCTGACAAAGGATTAATATCCAGAATATACAAGGAACTGAAACAACTTTAGAACAAAAAAACAAGTAACCCAATTAAAAAATGGGCAAAAGAGCTAAATAGGCAGTTCTCAAAGGAAGATATACGAATGGCCAACAGACACATGAAAAAATGCTGAACATCACTCAGCATTCGGGAAATGCAAATCAAAACCACACTGAGATACCATCTCACTCCAGTTAGGATGGCTAATATCCAAAAGACTGTGAATGATAAATGCTGACGAGGTTGCAAAGAAAAAGGGACTCTTGTATATGGTTGGTGGGACTGCAAAATGGCGCAACCTCTATGGAAAGTGGTATGGAGGTTCCTCAAACAATTGCAGATAGATCTACCATATGACCGATCTACCACATTTTCCGTATCCACTCATCTGATGCCAGAGGAATGGAAATCATCAAGTCAAAGGTATACCTGTTCTCCAATGTTCATCACAGCACTCCTTACAATAGCCAAGAGTTGGAACCAGCCCAAATGTACATCATCAGATGAGTGGATATGGAAAATGTGGAATACTACTCTTCTTTAAAAAAGAATGAAATACAGTCATTTGCAACAACATGGATGGGCTTAGAATTATATTAAGTGAACCGAGTCAGGCACAGAAAGAGAAATATCACAAGTTCTCACTTATTTGTTGGAGCTAAAAATAAATAAATAAATACACAAATAAAGTGTGAGGGGGAGAGGAGGGAAGACACAACAATTACAATTCCTTAAAGTTGATATGACAACCGAACAGATATGAGGTTGTCGGGAGGCAGGGAGCGGGGAGAGGGAGGAGAGAGGGAGGTTTCGGTAATGGGCCACAATAATCAACCACATTATATACTGACAAAATAAAATAAAATGCAAAAAATAAATAAATAGCCCAGCCCTCAATAACCTCCTTTAGTGCAGCACTGATAGTCTATGCTGCGCAATCCAACCACTGTGCTATATTGTTTTTTCTACTAGCTTACTCCCTCAGTCAATAGCTATCATAGTGTGATAGGTTGGAAATAATAGCATACCACATTTTTAGTTTATAGACTGTGTTCATATATACTATGTCACATAAGCCTTGAGTAAACTATCTGAAGTAGCATTCATGATTCATGTGTTAAAGTAAGGAAATGAGGCTCAGAGCATCCAGGTAATTTGCCAAGATCATGAAATGAATAACAGTTTATTGATAAAGAACTGAAGAGCCAATAAGTTAATACATATAAGACTCTAAAAACTGTGCCAGAGATAGGGTGAGTCCTCATTAAATGCTAGGTCTACAAATAGAAGTTCAGGATCATGAACCCAGGTTTTCTGAAAGTTCTAGTTTGTCTACAGCATAACTATGTATAAGTTGCAAACTTGCCCAAAGCTCAGTGCTTGTTTTCAAATTTTGTTTCTTAAAATGTTAATTATCTTATCTTTATGTGATGTAAATGGATTTTATGCTAAGGTACAAATATAGTATGTCATTCTCATGACCTACACACATGACAGAAAACACAAATTAGCCTTAGAACTCTTTTTTCTAGCACCATATGTAGTCACAGGACACTTCTGCACACAGTAGTCCAGGGACACACTACCAAACTACTGTTACTATCTGTGAGTCAAAATCTACTTATAACTAGACCAGAGTATTCCAGTGTTCATTTTAGCTCTATGATTTCAATTATTTAATGAGTTTAGTAACAGTATCTCCAATCACAAGAGTCTCTGATTTAAGGCTATAAATTATTTGAGGACAAAAACTATACTTTATATTTCTTTGTAACTTCAAAGTGCACAAATTACTTCTGGGTGCATAATAGCTCTTCAATTGCTCCTGATGAGGACCAAAAGAAAGTGAGACCAAAAAAATAAAATTCTCCAATTCAATAACAATCAACAAATATTTATTGAGTGTTGGTGTATGGCAAGCACTAGTTAGATTTTAGAAAAATAAGGAGATTCTCTCTACTCACATGGAGCTTACTTGAAAGCAAGCATGAGCCAAATAATCTCAGAAGTTTGTAATTAAAACAGGAACGAAGAGGAATTGTGGCCTCCACAGACTAGCTTGTCTCAGACCAACACTCTTGTCAAAATATGAGTATAAATGCTGGATGACTTGTCAAAACATGATTATGACTTCTGTAAAAATATGACTATATAAGTACATTTTGACAAAACAGATATTTGGAGTCATTCACAAAATAACAAGAAAACCAGCAGTGGAAGTATCAGGATGACATGGAGAAGCTATTCTCAAAGCATTTCACAATATCTAGAGTATGCTGAGGCAAGAGGCCAAGCAAAAATGGAGGTGGCCTGGAACTCTTATTAGTGTCATAGGATGAGAAAAAGGAAAATTTCTGTTCAGAAGTCAGGTGAGCTTTCCTTACAGTTTTTACACCAAGGTACCTGCCAATTCCTAAGATGCCTAAGGTAGAAAATCAAGTTGAAAGTGGCAACTAAGACACTAAAATAAATAAATAAATAAAATTTAAAAATTCAACTATCTTGTGAAGCTTGGAAAACAAAAATTGTAGTTGTTTTCAGCAAAAAAAAGAAAGATAGAAAGAAAAGAGAAAAGACAAAAAAGCTTAGTAAACTTCAGATTTTTAGTGAAGACTCCTAAAAGATTACTACATCCTATGAATGAGTACAAACTAGAAGTAAATCAGTCCTTACTGTGATTGAAAAGCAGCCTCAAACTATTCAATCCCTAATTGTTATAAGGTGTTCCTCCTTGCATTATCAACCAGTCAGAAAGAAAATTAAATCCTCCCAGGACAAAATATTTCTGAGTCCCTAATATTTTACATAACAGATATTTGGCATTTAATGAAGAAAATGCCAGGATGCAAATAGATATGACCAAAAAATGAATCCTCCCCCCAAAAAAGATAATAGGGGCACATCCACAGGTTTTCTAGGTTTTGAAATTATTGAAAATAATTGCAAATAATATGTTTAAAAAACAGATAACAAGATCAATACTTTTGCATGATTATTAGGAGCCATAGAAGTCAAATGAAAATCAAAGACTAAAAATTCCACTTAATTTATTTCATTAAGGAAGCTATTAAATAGGTTAAACAACAGTTTAGATACAGCAAAACAAAGTAATGATGAATTATAAGTTAGGTCAGTTGAAATTTTTCAGGTTAAAACAAAGGATAAAATGAGAATAAAAAATTGAGAATAAAAGTAAAACTAAAATTTAAAAGATAAAAATAATAAAATAAAATGGAAATGGAAATTAAATAAAAATTTAAATAAGAATTAAAAAGAAAACAGCATAAGAGACACACAAGACAATGTGAAAATATCTGATGTATTTATAATTGGAGACCCAGAAAGAACAGATATCATATGTGTCAGAAGCAATATGTGAAAAGATATTGGCTGATTTTCAAAACTGATGAAAGACATTAAATCACAGGTTCAAGAAGCAACCACAAATCCTAAGAACCTAGTAAAGAGTGAAATTGCTGAAGTACAAAAACGAAAGAAAATCTTAAAAAGTAGCTAGAGGGAAAAAAAATACTATCAAAAGAAATTAAACAATAACATTGAGAGCTGACTTTTCAACAAAAACAGTACAGACCAGGTGGCAATGGCATGACAACTTCAAAGCACCGAAAGAAAATAATTACTGCCTAGAAATTATACACAATAACAAACAAAACTGAGAAATTTAGTCTCCAGGAGACACACTAAAAGAAAAACTAAAGGGAGTCTTCAGGAAGAAGGAAAATAATCCCAAATGGAAGTACATGAATGTAGGTTAATTAACCTAAGTGACAATACAGAACCCTGAACTAGGCAACAAAAACTTATTTTTTCAAACACAAATTACTTAAATTATTAAAATTAACCATATCTTGGGTCACAGAAGCTGTCTCAATAAATATCAAAGAATTAAAACTATACAGAATAGGTTCTTAAATCACAGTGAAATTAAGCTGGAAATGAATTACAAAAAGATAATCCTTGATAAGGATTCAAGGAAGATGGTTACAACCACACTGTAGATTTTTAATCTCTTCAAATCTCCATATAAAAGAGAGAGAACAATGAGATTTAAAAAAACCAAAAACCCATGGGCAACATTTACAAGAAAACCAGATGATAAAGTATTCTCAGGAACTCCAAAATGCAAGCAAGTAAGGATAAATTACCAGTAGCCTAAAGACCTACAAGGAATGACCCTCTAACCAGAAGAAGCAGAAGGAAACAATGACATGTCTGACAACACAGAGAATAGGAGAACACCAAAGTGTCCCTGTGTCCACTGGAAACTGAAAAACACAGTGGGGTAATTTGAAAACAGCAGCTAAAACTTAGAGAGTTATTTCTCCCACCAATGGTGGGTGAGTGCAAAATGCCTGCTTTAAGGAGCTGGAAAATAAAAAAATAAAAAAAATTTAAAAAGGGACTTCATCACTCTAGACTTTAGGAGCTCTCAAAATTCACCAGCCAGAGTCCCCTTCCAGGACAGGGCTTCAGGCTATGGAGAAACAACTAGAAGATGAACCAAGATGTAAGAAGGGAAGAATAAGTGAAAATTGAGCAACTGAAAAGTGTTGAGGTTATATCCCATACAACATTATCAAGAGAAAATAGTGAAATATAAAACAGAAACAAACAAAAAAATTCCTAGAAACAATAAAATTATACCAGAAAGTTATGCTCACAAAAAAGATTAAAATTGTAACCTTCTATTTCAAAATAAGCTAAAATACCTGAAGAAAATTCAGTAACACACAAAAGAGCAACATAAAGCAAATTTAAGAAAACTCAGACATGAGTTGGAAAATCTTACAGAATAATTGGAAATTTAATATTAATATCAGAAATGAAGGCTAAACTATAAGATACACAAGAGTGAATAAACAAAATAGAAAAGTCCCAAATATTTTCTTGTGACCTCCTATTCCACCATTTCTTGGGATCAACAGAAGATAATGAATTGGCCCTGCATATGAAGGTAAAGACCAGACACAGGCCGGTGTGCTGATCGCTTATTATAGAACAGCACAGCCAAAAGCAAATCTCTGAGAAACCACGTGGATGAACACAACTTTTACAGTTGTCCAACCCCTGCTCACTATTGCTTGTTTAGGGCAGAGTGAAAGAAATGAAAATTATAAGTAATATCAATAGTTTCCCTGTCTATAAATCGAATACTTACCTTGAATAGTTGCTCTGAGGGCTTACTATGACAACAGGATGCAGAGATTGAGAACTTAGATTTTAAGACCCAACAAATATAATTCTTATGAATTATATGAACATAAGCACATTGCTAGGTTGCAATACTTTTATATTATAAGAGGGAATAATATCCAGCCATATGGCATAGTTCAACAGATTAAAGGAGGGAGAAAACATGATATTTAACATAGCGCCTGGCACATACAAAGTAATCAGTAAATGTTACCTATTATCATCATCATCATCATCATCATCATCATTATTCCTAACACACAGAAAGCCCTGAGCCTGGTCCCTGGCACATGGAGCTATTTATCATGTTCATGGCATTCTGCTAGAGGCACACAAAATGGTAGCAACTATAATGAATATATACTCATATAAATAAAATTTTATTATTAGGTTCCTGTAACTTTGACAAGTACCTTAATAAAATAACTGGCAATTTTGGTTGAGCATGTTATCTACCCAATTTGACCTTGCTCTTTCTTTCTTCAAAATAAGAATGTTGAGAGTTACTTGCATGGGGTGTTGCAAGGCCTTACATCTAAGAAGTGTATCACCAAGGGAAGGGAAAGACGAAAAGATGAGAAGACTAGGCTGAGAAAGAAAGAAAGAAAGATTCATCAGAGAAGGCAAAGGCTTTGTGGTACAGGGTAGCCTAAGAATTCTGTTGGCGTAGAATCCCAGGCTTGAAAAGAAAAGTTGGAGTAACCCCCTGACACTAAATTTTGTATATACTATTTTTAAAAGCACAAATATATTGTGTCATGTGTACATGTACATATGTATGTATGTGTGTGTGTGTATATAAGGGTCTTCAAAAAGTGCATGGAAGGATTGTACTATCTTTTAATTCTTTTTTTCCAAGAACTTTTTGAAGTAGCCTCATATATGTAGACACGTGTGCCCATGCACACACACAATATGTAACTTTGCCACTTTTCTCTACTACCTTCTCAGGTCTTTGAATGCAAGGGCTCTGGTTTTTTTTTCCCTTTGTGTTTTTTGGGTCTGATATGTAATAGCTGCTCAGTAAATGTGTGTTGCTGAATGAACAAATACATAGAAGTCAGAATTACACATTTACGTTGCCATTCCACTACTTAAAAAACATTAGAATTGGGATTAAAGACAGTGCTGAAGCCCTGGACTAGGATTTATTTGCCATATGATAAACTTTACACAAGCAATTAACCTCCCTGACTCACAATTTTCACTTCTATAAAATTGGCTAACTACTACTATATTCTTTGTAACATAGTATGGAGTTCAATTAGGATAACTAAAATATTGGAAATCTGAAGAATTTTACAACTGTGAGGCATTATTATCATCATTATTATAACAATATTGTTTTTATTCTTAATTGCTACATCTTGAGTACTCTATTGCTTTGCAGATATCTCTCTCCCTGCCTTCCCCAGGGTGCTGACATACCAGGATGCTTCTTTTGTGGAGAAATGATATGATTGACCTAAAGAAACAGAATTTTCCATCTTGGTATTTTCATAAAGGCCACCCATGCACAGCCTTATGATCACTTAACCAGCAGCTTTCACAATTGTGGCCAAGTTTGCTACCTGTTCACTAACATTTGTTCTCCTTTTATTTCCTATTAATAAAACTCCCAAATTTTAGCTGGCTACATGTCTACCCAGAATAAAAATTACCTTCCTCAGACTCTTTGTAGCTCGCTATGATTACATGCCTAAGCTTTGGTGCATGTTTTGGTAAATGGAAATGTTCTTAAAGGGAGATCCCCTTCTTCCTTCCTGCTGGCTGGAATGCAAACATGATGGTGGGATTTGAGCAGCAATCTTGAGTCAGGAGTTGGAAACTATGTGCTGAGTAAGTTGAAGATACCAGGCAGACAGATCCTATGTCCCTGACACTATAGAGCTCTATACCAACCTGGATTGCTATGAGATTCCTAAAGAAAGCAAGCATCACAGAGGGTTTCTTCTCTACCCCCACCCCCCATTATAAATGTTTTTGCCATAATCTGGAAACTGTGGTCTAATCTACTGCTTATATGTGGATTCTGCTGACTGCCTGTTCCATGTTTGATAACTTTGAGCCCAGATAACTTTTCAGTAAGGCTTATAACCAAATCTTCAAAATAGACTTTTTTACACACAAAGTGGTTTTGGTTAGGGAACACAAAAGCTTTTGCACAGCTTCCTTAACTATAGAAAATTGCCTTCTTAAAATTGCTTATTGGAGATATCTCTGCTGCTTTTAGGAGGGAAATGGACACAGGGAAAGTGTAGAAGAAGAATGGAGCAGGCCTGAGCTTTTGAGCTCCAGGGGAACTCAAGGCACCGGAGCTGAGTGGAGTTCTTGATAGCCAGAATGTCTGTGGGTCCGTGCCTAAAGGTATAGGCACTGATCCAGGATGCACACCTCTCTCAACTTGGCCCCACAAAGTAGAGAGGAGATTGTGCCCCATGGGAGAGTAAGTCCAAATTGAGAGAAGAAACATGCCTTACTGCTTTCTATCTCTGGTTCTCAGAACAAGGTACTCACAAAATGACTGCTCAATAGTCATCGTATTTTATGGAAAAAGTAATTTTAGCCTTGTTCTGCTGCTGACTTGTGCAAGTTGTTTCACCTTTCTAGATCTTAGCCTTCCAATCCTTAAAATGGGGGTGAGGATAAAAACTCCAGTGTAGTATTAGGATATGTGGTATACATACACAATGGAAAACAACCCATTCATAAAAAAGAATGAAATTCTGTCATTCACTGCAACTTGGATGAGTTTGGAGAAAATTAAGTGAAATAAGCCAGGCTCAGACAGAGAAATACTGCATGTCCTCACTCATAAGTGGGATCCAAGGAAGAAAGAAAGAGAGAAAGACAGAGAGAGAGAAAGGAAGACCATAGTAATATGTTAAACTTTCAGAAGGAGAGAACAGACATATGGTTACTAGGTTTGGGAAAGAGGGGGATTATGGAGAAATTGGGTAAAAGACACAAAGAATAATTATGATTTGTAATGATGAATGTGCTAATAATATTCATTTGATCATCACATACTGTACATAAATACTGATAGTCAATTCTGTACCCCATAAATATGTATAATCAAGTATGTTTCAATTAACAAATTAATTTAAATGAATTAAAAAACCTGTAAAATTCTGTATAAATGTACATGGTTTAAAAAAAAGAAAAGAAATTGTATATCCTTGCCTTTAAAATATGCAAAAGTATTCAGCATTTTGTGTCTATAGAGCAGTATCCATTTCCTTACTATGTAGCAACTATGAATTATTTTATTTCCAGGAACTGGAAACCTACTAATTTAAGTTAAGGAGACAACGTCTTAAAAGGATGTGGAATAATTATGGAATTAAAACTCAGAGAAGCTTCTGGAACCAGGGATGCAGAGGTCCTCAATACCCCGTTTCTCTCCTCATGCTTCTATTTGTTCCTCTGTCTTATTTTTCTGTCATTTTTTCTGCAAACTTTCTTTTTCTTCCTTCACTGGTCCACATTATGGGAAACATTGCTGATTCAGTGGTTTCCAATTTTATATTTGATATCATAAAATCCAAGATATCTAAGTTAAATTTCAAAATTGAATTGAATAAGAATTTAGTGACTCAGTTTGGAACAAGTGCCCACCCTTAAACAAACCAACTATGGACAGTGCTTAGGATCATGTGAAATTTCTGATACGATGACAATCAAGTCAATATTGTCAGGTGAGTGGGCCATTCCCCAAAGAAGAGAGATCCTTCTACTGTGTTGGCAAAATAATAGAAACTCATGATATATTTAAATTTTTCTGTGCAACAAAATGGTTAATGTAGGTGACATAATTATATCTTTATTCCCTCAAACTCAATATATTTTTTATAAATGTATTTGCCTTTTAATTCATGTACAAAATAAAGAGGGGTTATGAATTTTAAAAATAATCCTGAATTTTATATTTACCTATGTAGCTATCTTTAACACAGTTCTTTATTTCTTTATATGGCTTTAATTTATTGTCTAGTGTTCTTTATCAGCATTATTTATAGGGCAGATCTACTAGCAACAAAATCTCTCAGCTTTTATCTATCTCAAAATATATTAATTCTTTCTTCATTTCTGAAGTACAGTTTTTCCAGATATAGAATTCTTGGCTGACAGGTTTCTTTATCCCCCCAGTAATTTACATGTGCTGTTCCTTTGCCCGATGGCCACCCTGGTTTCTGTTTAGAAATCAGCTGTTACGACTAATGAGGATCATTTGTATGTGATGAGCTGCTTCTCTCTCGTGGCTTTCATGATTCTCTCTTTGGCTTTGTTAGGTTGATTATAATATGTTTCAGTGTGGGTCTCTTTGAGTTTTCCTACTTTGAGTTCACAGAGCTTCTTAAATGTGTAGATTTGTTTTTCATCAAATGTGAGAAGTTTTCAGTCCCCATTTTTTTCACAGAGTCTTTTTCCCCTTTCTGTCTCTCTTCTTCTGGGACTTCAATAATACATATGCAGTATGTTTGATGGTGCCCCAGGTCCCTGAGACACTCTTCATTTTCTTCTTACTTTTTTCTCACTTTCTTTTCTGCTACTCAAACTAAATAAATTGAATTTTACTGTCTTCAAGTCTGCTGATTCTTTCCTTTGCATGTTAAAATCTGCTTTTAAACCTTTCTGTGAATTGCTTATTTCACTTACCTGTACTTTTCAACTCCAGAATTTCTGAAATTGTTATCTATTTATTGATATCTCATGTTCCTCATGTGCCATTTGTATACTTTCCTTCAGTTTAGACAGTTGATTCAAAGTTTTTATCTAGTAACTTCAATGTCTAGACTTCCTCAGCGACATTCTTTGTCAATTTATGTTTTTCATGTGAGTGGGCCAAACTTTCCCAATTCTTTTTAGGCCTTGTAATATTCCTTAATTACAGTTCTTTTCATCAGAAAATTCTTGGTCATGATGAATCAAAACTAGGCCTTTAGTAATACTGGTGTTTTAGTCCTAGATCTATGTTCTGGCATCATATAAAATAATCTTCTTTCATAGAGAATCCTTTTAAATCTGAACTCAGATATTATGGTATCAGCTAAAGCATAGCCTTTCCAGCACAGAGTTGAAGACAGTTATTGAACTTCTGTTAAAAGGAACACAACAAAGTTTTCCATTGTTAATGACCAAAAATATTCTACTTTCATCAGTGAATTCAGTTAAATACAAAATAAATCATGTTTCCTAATAGCACTTCTCTAGGTACTAGTAATTAAAAATAAGATATGCACTCTGACCTTAAGATATTCCCAGCCTATTACAGAAAGCAGACAAATTTCACACACACGCACACACACACACACACACACACACACATGATGAATGCTATAATAAACTCAGTCTTTAACATATTGCCATGGAGATCATGGAGATAAGGATAGAAGAGTGATTTTTCTAGAAGAAGTTAGGAAAACATAGGACAAAATTCAAAGAAGGGGTTAGTCAAGATGGGTGACCTCAGGCTGGCCAATTAGCTCACTTGGTCAGAGCATGGTGCTGATAACACCAAGGTCAAGGGTTTGGATATCCTTATTGACCACCTGTCAAAAAAAAAAATGGATAAATGATCTCCAGGTGAACAAACGAAGAGAGAGAATTTAGGCAGAGAAATCAGCCTGGAAAAAGACATAGAAGTGGGAACATGCTTAGTGTTCTTCAGGTATGGTACACAGAATAAAGACCCCTCTCCCCAAAGACGATCATGGCCTAGTTCCCAAAGCCTATGAATATGTTGCCTTATATGGCAAAGGGACATTACAGATGCAATTATAATAAGGATGTTAAAATGAGGAAATTGTTCCAGATTATCTGGGTGGGTTCAATGTAATTACAAGGGTCTTTATAAAAGAAGGAAGAAAACAGGATAAGGGTCAGAGTCAGAGAGAGATTTGAAAATGCCATGCCACTAAGCCTTAAAGAAGGAGGAATGGGGACATAACCCAAGGAATTCTGGCAGTCTCTAGAGGCTAGAGAAGGCAAGGATACATATTCTCTACTAGAACCTTAAAAAGAGACCCACCCAGCTAATAACTCGATTTAACTCCAGTGATGCTTATGTTGGGCTTCTGACCTCTACCATATTAAGGTAGTCAATATGTGTTGTTTTAAAACACTAAGTTTGTGGTGAATTGTTACAGCAGCAGTAGAAAACTAACAGAGTGGGAATAAGAGATTGTCTAAAATGTAGGCTGTGTATGTCTGTGTATGTGTGTCTATGTGTTTGAATATGGAGGAAAGAGGGGATGGGAAATGATGGCAGAGCAAAAGAAGATTGGGTGCATTGTGAAGGATTTCGATAATATGTACTTAATTAAGCAGTCTGAATTTTTATCTGTAGTGAATGTGATCCTAAGAGTATGTTGCCGTGTATAATAGAAGCTACCATTCTGTTGGCTCATTTGTCTGGTTCTTTCCCCAAGTTTTATATTTGGAAATTATAAATCTCATGCTCCTACCTAGATAAAATTTTATGTGAGAATTTTGTGTTGTCTTCTTACCTCAGCAGGCACTCTTTTTCTAGCACACACATAACGTATGCACGCACCCATGCACACATGCACAAACACACCTCACTCACTATAGTCTCCTGGATACCATTATTTCAGGGGTTATAAGCATATTAGGGATCATAAGTGGTAACCAGTTATGAAAATATAGCCACAAACTTTAATAAGAACTATGAAATAAAAGAGCAGGCTGCTACAAGAGAAATTAATGAAGAGTCCTTTATTAGATTTGCAAGATGGGAATGATTTATTAGAGGTCTCTTTGCCTTTCTTCTCCCCCTCTAGTTTCCTGTGTCACTCACATCCTCTGTTCTTATTTTCTCTTTTATCACTTTGGTCAGAGGAAGTGGTCAGAACTACTACAGAAGGCTGAAAAGGTAGCTTAAAATTCTGTCTGTATCTTCTCAATCCTAATCCATCTCATGCACTCTCAATTCTTTTGTAAAACAGAATGCTGGTTATGTGCATGACCAAATTCACTAATCATGTTAGTTGTTAGAGAAACTCTCAAAATAGGGAGTAGACCACCAAAAATTAGGCCTTGGAGAGGAAAGGGAATATGAGATACTAGAAGCTCTTGGAAGCATAAGAAAGAGGCTTTTTGGATGTCAGCAGTGTTTCTCTGGAATTGGAATCGTTCCTCTGCTGTGTAGAGCATTGCAAAATGCACTAAGAGTTTCACAATCACCATGTGGTTGCTGTGAAGTCACTGGTGGCCTCTACTCCCCAAATCACTTCCCAATGAACACTTTGATCCTCTATGATATCAGTCTCTTGAGCCACTAATTGCTTCCAAGTGAATTTTGGCTTGCCAAGAGTCTGGGTGGTGTCTTCCATCTGATACAGTTCTTTGCACTTACACATTTGTTTGCTTCCAAATTCCTCTGAACACTTTACCAGCAGAAAACCAATTGAAAGATCTCCACACAACCAAGCCAAAAGATATGTAATTGTCTTGAACACTGGGTACCTGGATTCTTTCCTGGTACAGCAGCTAACTCTTTGAGGAACACACTAAAGACACAAGTCTCTAAAACTTTGTTTTGCATCTTGAAGGAAATTTATATTTACCCCTATGAATTTCAAAGTAATGATATTAGAAGAAATGTTAGAGATTTAAAAACCATTCGAGGAAGGTGGTTATTCAAGTCCAGACTTCCTAACTCTCTAGAAACTTTGAATTCACCATTGACTATCCCTCTTTCTCATGCCTACATCCAAACAATGACCATTCTGTTAATTATGCTTCTGAATTCTTCTCTAATATTCTGGATCCCCACCTTCCCTTTCCTTCCTACCCTCTTCTGTCCAATATCCCACTTCTGCCATAGACTCACTTTTGGTCTCCCCTAGAATTAGCAGTAGTTTCTCAATTTCTAATCCTTTCACTTTCAGTTTCATGCTTCAGAATTATCATCTGATAAATAAGCATACTAATGCTTATCTCTTGTGGTTATTGTTAAGAACTAAATAAAGCACACTTTGATATATCTGTGAAAGCCCCTAATGAATATCCAGGCACATAGTTATCACTCAGTAAATATTTGTTTCCATCCTTGATCTTTGGAATCATCTTTCCTAACTCAGCCAGAGTTGTCTTTTTAACACAAAAATTTGATTACTTCATGACACTCCTTAAAGAAAATCAATGGCTTAGCATCGCTTGAGTGATGAAGCTGGGTTTACTTGGCATGGCAGGGTCTTTGCAGTCTGACCCCAGTCTATCTTGCTACTCTGCTCTGCTGTGACTCTCCACAAGACACCCCTATTCTAACCACCTCAAGTTATTTTTATATGTTGGACTTTCTCATTTCTCTGTGCCTTTGCCTATACTGTTCTCTCTAGTATGGTCTATTTCACCACCATCTTGCCCTCTTATTCTTCTGTTGAACCATCTAACTTTTTTATTCAGCAAACTTAATCCTCCTTTAAGTCCTGCTTCAAGTTCATCTCTCTTACTAAGTTTTTTCAAAATTCTCAGGCCACATCAATTGCTCATAAAGCTTGCAGTGTTTATCATTCTCATGATACTTAGCACATTAAATTATCATTATAGGTTTGCATGCTGAGTAACCAAGCAGACTGGTAGTTCCTGAAGCACAGGAACTACTTTTATTTATCCTTATGTCTCCATTGCCTAGATTTGTGCCTGACACATAATGAGAGTCCTCAAATCCTTGTTGAACAAACATTCATCATTATTATATATCATACTTGTTCACTCATTCATTCATCCGATATACATATTGAGTATCTTTCATATGCCAGGCAGTGTGCTAGGCTCTATAAAAGATGTATAGATGAATAAAAATTGATCCTGTCCTCAGGAAATTTACAGCCTAGTTGGGAACATAATAAATATTTCACATATCTAGAGCAGAGAATGAAAAGTATCAAATGACTTTCAGAAAGAGAACGATAAAGCTCTCCAACTGATAAAATAAGTACACTGAGTAATGCTTATAGATGAACCAGTAAGTAGTCCTGAGTCTCAACACATTTTCTATTCAAATTATTATTGTACTTAAAACTAATGATATTCTACTGGCTTAGAGGATGTGAGCCTATGCATTGGAAATCTTGGCAATAATACATAGAAAAGTGAGAGGAGAATTTTGTTTCAGTCCTAGATAAAGGCCCATATGTTATTTATCTTGTTTTCCTTTCGGACTCAGGGTAAAGTCTGGTCCATTGTGGTTACTTAAGATATGTTTGTAGAAATGGCTTAGATTGCTTACTTAATGAGATCAATGTAGAGTTCCAATGCAAATAATTTAGAGGTAATGTGAATTGTTTGAATTAGTGACTTCATCAAATTTTTTAAGCAGAAGCCTAAAGCTTAAGTCTTCATTTATTTTTTCATTTAATTATGTATTTATTTATGCATGCAGTGAGTAAATATTAATTAAACTAGTGCTACCTACTCCTAGTCTTTAATTACCCTCTCTTATTTGTGGATTAGTTTTCCTTCCTCAACTAAATTTTAAGCTCCCCTAGGGCAGGGATCTAGCTCTCTCCCATACTGAGCTGAGTAGATAGTCAGTGCTAGCAATTTACTTGATAATTTCCCACTCTCCTCTTACCTATGACAAGCAGTTCAAACCACAAACATAGACTTAAGATGAATTTCTACTTACAAAAATCAGAATTGATCAAACAGGCTAATTTCCATTCTATCTCCATAGAAACTTTTATTTTGCTTGACTGTGGGTGAGGAAGTGCCATGGTGGGGGATGACATAACCTTGGCACAGCTCCTCTTTCAGGTTGGAGCATTTACTCAGAAGCTCTGGTGCATGCACTGAAGTCCCCAGCACTGGAAACATTTGGAAACTCATAAATATGGGTCTTGAGACACCAGACAATTAAACGAATACCAGCTTTCACAAGGCCGTGTCTTTCAGCAGAAGACAGACATGATATAAACAAAGGGCTTGAAGGTGAAAATGAAATTTTGGAATGGAAAGGGAACACAAAAGAACACTCAGGTGACCAGGGAGGGGAGAGGAAGAAAACAAGAATGCAAGGCACCAAGCAAGCAGAAGGGTTGTAGAGAAAAAAGTCAATAGATCATTTAAAAGCTGTGAGTCCTTTGCTTCCTGATTCAAGAGGGCCAGTAACAGAGGATTCAGTCCAATTTAACTAACATTTATTAATGGTGAGGTGGAACTAGAAAAAGTGGGTGGGGAAGGAGGGTGGAATGGGGAGTGTGTTCTGGGTATGAGAATGAAAGCTTTGGGGAAAAAACATTAATTACATTTTTACATTGTGCCAATCTTCCTCTGTATTTAATACCAATGAGCTCTTACAGCAAATCTCTGAGGCAGGTAATGCTATTCTCATTTGGTAGATGAGAAAACCAAGACTTAGGGGCTGAGTGACTTCTTCAGTCATACTATTAGTAAATGCCAGAACCTATTTCCAAATTTAGGTGTGTCAAATAACAATATCTATATCCTATCTCCAATCCCATGTGATCCCTGTGCCTCCCTCAGTGCATTGTGATGGAGTCTGAGAACGAGAATATAACGAAGGATACAAAGCAGGTCTTACATTTTAAAGTGATCTGAACACTTAATAAAGGAAGGAAAGTGTACAAACAGTGAGCTGTATCACATGAAAGAATAAAATATGTGCTTGGCTAGATATGAACAATGAACTGAGCATCTCAGATAAAAGGGCATTTCACTGAAATTCCTGTAAGGGGTGCGCTGCCTAGGCCTGTGATGATGGACCTAAATGAAAAGATCTTAGATCAAGTTTAATAGGTGAAGAATTAAGGGAAAGCCATCACGCACAAAGGAGGGAAAGGAATTATCATGCACTGACATGGAAATAAGATTGGAAGAATTGCTTGTAGTCAAATCATGAAAATCCTTGAATGCTAGCCTAGGCAGGTTGGACTCAATACTGTATGCAGTGAGGCTCAAAAGGAGATATTTGAGGAAGAGAGGGAGGCAGACTGTTGCACTGATGTCTAGAAAAAGCATTGTCTAATCAATAACCACAGCTTGCTTTGAGTAGGTGCTGTAGTGTTTGGGGAACTATAGAAAGACCTTTTCTTCCAAATTCTTACTTCTCCCTTACCTTTAGCTGGAAGGTCTGGAATTTTCTTCATTTGTATTTAAAATTTATAACAATTAACCTAAAAATATAAACTGAAAGCTTCATTATTGTGATTTTTCCACTCCTCACAAACCCAGAAGAAATGTTATAAATCTCCAATTCTTCCTGGGATGAATGATATTTGGATGAAGACTAGAGACTAAAACAATAAGAGGATCAAATACCTGATGGCGTGGCATAAGGTAGAAAAGAACACCTGACTATAAATAATTGTGTTCAGAATCATAACTCTGGTCTCTTGAAACCCTAGAGAAAGTGTTAAGATGGGCACCCCAGTCCTAGAGAAACTCAGGTACTTAGGTATGAGAATTAGTTACAAAACGTGGACCTTGGAGCCAGAGTCAAGAACCCGGGGCACAGTTTTGAAATAGGACCAAGACCAGGAGTTTGACTTTCCTAACAATGGATGGCCAGGCCATGCAATAATTTTCCTTCTCAAGAGGCCAGATTGGTTTAAAAAAAATGAGATAAGGTTAAGTCTGCTGGAAAAACAGAAGGACTTCACTTTTAGGGTCAGATAACCAAAGGAGCAGAAAATTAGGCTAATCAATACAATACAAAGAGGCATCAAAGATTGTTATATGATGATGAGGCTGGAAAATTGAAAGCAGGAATATACAAAATAAGGAGAAATTCTGAGAAAAGTCCCCTCATATTCCACAAGGCAGATGCAACTCCCGGTCTTAGAGCTATGTCTGGGGAAGTAAAGGGCCTACTGATGTACTTCAATTTGAAAAAAGGCAATGGGTGTTGGTCTTTCTAATATAAATTTCTAGCAAAACAAATTTTTAAAACCCATACTAGGATGTAGGATAGGAGGTCAAAGAAAGCTTGGAAACAGAATGAAACTTGTTTTTAGAATTGTTTAATTTCATTATTCTTTGTTCTTCACCCCTTTTCCTCATAGTAAGATAGGAAAGATGCTGTTCTTGGCAGCAAATAGATGTAGAATTCATTACCAACACTGCCTCTTACTTGGTGTGTTATTTTAATCTAGACACTCAAGCTATCTGAACTTTATTTGCTAATGTGAAAAATGGTAATAAAAATGCCTACCTCATAAACAGCTTAAAAGGATTCCAATGAAATAGTTTACCCAAAACAGAGATAAGCTATCTGGGAAAGGCGTACTCTAAGACGACACCCTCCTGCTAGTGTTTAAGCCCTTGTGTGATCATCTCCCCTTGATTGTGGGCTGGTTTAGCAACTTGTTTTTAATCAACAGAAGGTAGAAAAGTGGTAGATTATCAGTTCCTTGATTAAGTTACCTAAGATTATAACTTCTGTCCTGCTGGCAGACTCTCTCCCTCGATGATTTGCTAAGGCAAGCCAGTGTATTGTCATATGGCAAAGAACCAAGGAAAGAACCAAGGAAACCCTCTTGCAAACAGCCATCAAGAAACTTAGGCCACCAATCTAACAGTATGCAGGGAAGTGAGTTCTGCCCATAACTCATGGGCTTGGAAGCAGATCTTTCCCTGCTCGAGCCTTCAGATGAAACTCCATCTCCAGCCAACACCTTGATTGCAGCCTGTGATGGTTAATGTCAAGTGTCAGCTTGGCTAGATGACGGTGCCCAGTAGTTTGGCCAAACAGCAGTATAGATGTTGTCATGAAGGTATCTTTTCAGATGTGATTAGCATTTAAATTGGTAAACTTCGAATAGGATTAACATTCAAATAAGTAGACTTTCAGTAAAGAGATTACCGTCCATAATGTGGGTGGGCCTTATCGAGCCAGTTAAAAGTCTTAAGAGCAAAGACTGATTTTCCCCCTAAAGGAAGGAATTCTCAAGATTGCTAATAGAAAGTCTACTTGAGTTTCCAACTTGTTTCCCTATGGTATTTGAACTCAAGATTAACACATTGACTCTTGCCAGAATTTTCAGACCTCCAGCCTGCCGTTCAGATTTCATACTTGCTAGCCCTCACAATCGCATGAGCCAATTCCTTAAAACAAATCTCTCTCTCTCTCTTTCTCTCTCCTTTTTCACTCCTTCCACTTTCTCTTTAAATATGAGAGACTTTGCAGCAGGGGATCCGGTTGAGTAATGCCTGTATTTCTGGCCCACAAAAAGGATGAAATAGTAAATATGGGTTTAAACCTCGAAGTTTGCAGTAATTTGTTATACAGCGAGTGTTCAATGGCAGATTTTAAATAACTTGGTTCACATTACATATCCTACGACCAGTGGAAAGTCTGGTGTCTTACCCAAGCTTTCTGTAACTTCTTGGTGGTGGCACTTTTATATTCTCCTACCTACTATTAGATGTGAATTCTCACTTGCAACAAACTCCACTCATTTTTATCACAGCTACTTTCTATTTATTATCTTATCTCTGTTTCAAACTAATTAAATATGAAACACACCCTCTTTTCCTGGTATAATCTCAGAGTCATTCATACTACTATTAGTGTGCATCTTTACTGAAGTTCTTTGGAAGATGAAGGTTTATATCACGGTAATTTAAACAATACATATTTAGTAATAAAACATCAAGACATTTTTATTTTTCTTTCTTTAAAAATGTCTTTATGCTGGTCTTCCATCTTGAATTTTTTTGTAGGCCACTTCTCTGTGTGGGCTCCAAGTTTCTGTGAGGTTATTTAGGACCTCTATTTCCCTTTCTGCTCTCCTCAACACTGATTTCCTGTTCATTTATCTTGCAAAGGCATTACCTTGCCCATCCATAGTAGTCTATCAAGATATTTTTCTAAACAAAGAATTTCATTCCCAAGGGAAACCCTAACATCAGTTTTAAAAATAGATTTTTACTTTGCTACATATGTAAAACTTCCAGAAGACGCTGGAGACAGAGCAAATACTTGACAGATACAGTGTTCCCTTCTCTTTCTCCTCTTTCACTTTTAATTTGCTATCTTCCAGGTATTTATCATGTGTATGAGGCCAGACCAATGAGGTTAGGAACCTTTTACCTCATAAATGTTTAGTTTTTCCAGAATGAAGAATATTATCTAAAGCAGAGTTTTCCACACTGTCCATGTTGAAGTACCAGATTTTCTTTTTCCTATTTTTTAAAAAGTCAATACATTAGAGATGGATACTTTTGTAAAGTATAATAGAAATAAATTCCAGGCTAAGGATCTCAAATTTTGTCCCCTGAACTTTAAAGAGCCACTGAAAAGTTTTTCTCCGAAGAGACACATGATTAGACCTGTGGTTTAGAGAAATTGTTCTGGAACCAGAGTGAGGGATACATGATGTATCTAGGGACCCACGGTGGAAAGGAAAACAAGGTATATTGGAGAGATTTTGGAAGGTACAATTGGCAGGATTTTATTCTTATTGATAGAAGGAAAGAAGACCTTAAGAGAAAGAAATCATTGAGTTGAAAATTCTAAGCCATGCCCCACTGCCTCCGCCCTAACCAAATTTCCATACTTTTTCTTAGACTGCTGCCTCAGCCCCCTAACCTGTCTTCCTGACTTTGTTCCTGACTTTTCCCAGCACGTTTTTACACTCCACTCACAAGTGTTATATAAAAATGCACTTCTGGTTACATTGCTATCCTGCTTTAAAATCTTTGTGTTCTCTGTTGCCTTCGAGAAAATGACAAATGCAATTGCATGGCCTACAAGGCTCTGTGGTGATGCCTGCTCGTTTCTCTAAACTTACTATGTCTCGGTTTCCTCATCTAAATATTAAAATAAATAAATAAAAGTATGCCTAGACTTTCCAAATGACTGAACAGCCCCCTTGATCTCTGCTGCTTCTCTAAACTCCAAACCAGAAAGGATAAATGAAGGGATTTTTTTAAAGGAATAAATTTACAAAGAGAAAGGGAGAGGAAACCTTTGCAGTAATATTTCACGGTGCTGAAACCCAAGTAAGAAATATGGGGATTCTAAAAGAAAATGTGTTTGTACCACACAACTACAGAAAGTCTCAGAAATTCAAAGGATAAGAAAGTTCTGAAAGTGGTCTCAGGATAATTGCCTGAAGACTGGATAAGAAGAGGACTGAGCTGTAGATACCTTCTCTTCTCTCTCATGGCAGTCAACACTCATCTCTTATCTCACAAAAAAATGGAGATTTAGTCTCTGAAGAGGTTGAAATAGAAGGATAACTTACAAAGGTGAGGTTAGAGAACCAAACTGAAAATAGGTGATTACAGAGAAGTCGGCATACCTTACAATGACATCCGTTTCCTTCATGGAGCAGCACTTCAATGGGAGACAGGCCTTAGTCATCAAGAAAGAGTTGGTGGATTCCTTTAGGGGTATCTGGCTAGCTAGAGAGAAAAAATACATGAATATTGTCACATGGGAATCCATCAACACAATGAACAATCCAAATCCCCCTAGAGAAGGCCATCGGTTGACAAGGCTTGCCCATACACAGTGAATTTCAATCAGCCTTTAATTTTTGATTGTATGCATTGGTCTTCTATGTGAACAAATAGCTGAGAATCATGAGACATTTGAAAAAAATACTGTACATGAAAAATAGAGATGAAAACAAGCAAACCAAAACAGAAGAGAAGGAGGAATAGATGGAGGAGAGGGATGAAGGAGAAATAGAAGAGAAAAGAAGGAAGGAGAAAGAAATATGTAGAAAAGGAGAGAGAATACAAGGAGCAGGGAAAACTTAGATGGCAGGTTAAAGTCGTCAAAGATGGGGCCGAGCCCGTGGCGCACTCGGGAGGGTGCCGCGCTGGGATCGCAGGCGGGTTCAGATCCTATATAGGGATGACCGGTGCGCTCACAGCGCTCACTGGCTGAACACGGTGCGACCGGTCTCAAAAAGGACAAAAAAAAAAAGTCTTCAAAGATGTAGTGACACTGGAGGAATATGCAAAAAGGAACTTTCAGAGAACTAAACCGAGTTTTTGGAAATTAAAGGTATGATAGCCAAATGAAAAATCGATACAAGGTTTGAAAGATAAATTTGAAAAAAAAAAAAAAAAAAACTTCCAGACAATGGAACAAATACAATGAAATGGGAAATCAGAAAGACAGGAAATTTGAGGGAATCCAGAAAATAGAATAAAGATAAATAGGGGAAAATAAAGAGAGAAAGGATTCCTTTTTGAAATTAGAGGATCAGACTGGGAGATAAAGGTCTAAATTCTAAGAGTTCCAGAAAATGAGAAATTAAGACAGCCATGATGTTGTAACTGCTATCAGACATGATTCCCGCAATTAGCAATCAGAAAATGGAACAAAATTTATAAGAACTGTTTTCATAAATTATATAACAGGTAGCACAGGATTGTGATCTCTGAATAAAGGGAGACAAATGTAGTAAGTCCTGAGATACCCCTGGACTTACGTTTAGCATCACTTTCTAGACTGCCATGCAAGAAGGCATTGTTAGTTTGCTAGGGCTGTCATAACAAATTCCACAGGCTGGGTAGCTTAGAAAACAGAAACTTATTTTCCCAGAGTTCTGGAGGCTAGAAGTCCAAGATCAAGGTGTCAGCAGGTTTGGTTTTTTCTGAGACCTCTCTTCTCAGCTTGCAGACAGCTGTTTTCTTGTTGTGTTCTCACATGTTGTTGTTTTCTTGTGCATGTGCATAGTTGGAATCTCCTTGTGTGTCTAAATTTCCTCCTCTTATATAGACACAAGTCCAGTTGGATTAGGGTCCACCCTGACAGCTTCATTTTAACTTAATCACCTTTTTAAAGGCCCAACCTTCAAATCTAGTCACATCCTGAAGTACTGGGAGTTAGGGCTTTAACATATGCATTGTAGAGGAATACAATTCAGCCCATAACAAAGCCAAATCCGAGAAGAGCTCAATAGTCTTACTAAGTTGAAGAAGCAAAACTCTTACTATGAGCTCAGGAGTTTGAGACCAATAGACTTTTTGGAACAGAGTACCCAGAGAGAATATATATGTAAAGAGATTCAGAAATCTGCCTTAGGCGTCCCTTGGCTGCCCAGGTGTAGGTTGAGAATCCACAAGCCTGACCAAACATCAATTACTCAGGGAAAAATAAAACTATGTGGAGCTGTAAAATAAACAATTATCAGAGGTCACAAAGGCTGTGAGGTATTAGACTTCTAAACAGCCAGGACAATTAGTGGGAGCCTCAGAAAGGTCATATCATGTGAGTAGTACAAAACTTGTCCTATAGTAAAGGGTACACTAGACCTACCTAAAGGAAGCTTTGCAACAAGCCTCAAAATGACCAAGTTTATATGCAAAAAGACAAAATTGTCTGACAAAACAAAACTCAACACTTATTAAAAAAAAAGTCAACAAATCATACACTTTACAATGTTACATTTATTAAGTTAAGCATCTAAAATTAATAGACATGTGAAGAAGCAGGGAAATGTAATTCATATCAGGAGAATAGTCCATAAAGACAAATCCAGCAGTGACAGTGATGTTGGAATTAGGAGGCAAATAATTTAGAAGAGCTTTATAACTTTATGTTCAATATTTCAAGGAAATCATAAATAAAATGAGGAAAGAAATGGGACACAAAAAAGAATCTTATAGAACATCTAGAAATGAAAATAAAATATCTGAAATTTTAAAAAAATACTGAATGGACTTAATAGCAAATTAGACACTGAGAAAACAAACTAAAAACCAAAAAAAAAAAAAAACAATGAACTAAATAATATAGCAATTAGAAACTATCCACAATGAAGCACAGAGAAAAAAAAGTTAAAAAAGTGACCTCAGGAACCTGTAGGACAACATCATGCAGTCTAACATACATGTAATTGGGGTTTCAAAAGGAAAAGGAAAAGGGATTTCAGAAAGAATATTTGAATATATAGTGGCTTAAAGTTTACCAAATATAATAAGATGTGTAAACGCAGAGATCAAAGAAGCTCAACAATCAACAATTAGGATAATTAAAAAAAAATAAGTTCATCATTATCAAATTGCTAAAAACAGTAATAAAGAAATCTCAAAAGTAGCCAAAGTAAAAAAGACACAGCTGCACATAAGAGATAAAATTAAAACTATTTACTGAATTTTTATCAGAATAATTAAAGCTAACAGAAAATAAAATAAAAACTCTAATGTGTGAAAGGAAAAAAAAATATTGCCAGAATAGTATTTTATTTTATGGGAAAATATTCTATAGAAGTGAAGCTAAAATCATGAGTATTCAGACAAACAAAAACAAACAAATTAAAACATATGTTCACACAAAGACTTGTATATTAATATTTATAGCAGCTTTATTGATAATAAGCCAAACAGGAAACAACCCAAAAGTTCAATGCATCAATGGATAAACAAACTATGGTATATCCTTACAAAAAATACTATTTAGTAATAAAAGGGAACAGACTGATATTACATGCAAACAGCATGAAAAAAATTTAACATTATGTTGAGTGAAACAAACCAGACACACAAGAGAATATACTCTGTGATTCCATTTATATGAAATTCTATAACAGACAAAACTAATCTATAATGACATTTCAGTTCTTGACTGGGGCCAGGAATAGAATGGAGTTGATTGTAAAGGGGCAGGAGGGAATTTTCTAGGGGTGATGTATATTTCTATATTTTGACTGGGGTGGTTACATGGATGTAATGTATTGGTCAAAACTTTTTCAGTTGTACACTAAAATGTGAATTTTATCTTAATAAAGATGATCTAAAGTTTTTAAAAGGAGGGAGGATATTATAAAAGTGAGAATTCAGAAAAGTTTACCAGAAATGTAGGACATACGTTTCAATATTCTTAGTAGGTGTCCAGTTAATATTTTAATTCAAGTGATTACATTACAGATATGTAATGCTCTCAGCACAGTGTTTGGTACATAGAAGATACGTGGTTTTTTTGTTTGTTTGTTTTATCATTACATGAGTAAACATTTTTTGTGGCCCTTTACCAATTTCTCACTAATCCCCTCCCCCACCCCCTTTCCCACCTCTGATGGTTCTCTTCTTTTGAGGGTTCAAAGAATTATTGTGATTGTTGTACTTCACTTTCTTTTTGTCTATTTTTTTTTTCAGCTCCCACTTATGAGTAAGGACATGTGGTATTTCTCTTTCTGTATCTGGCTTATTTCACTTAACATAATTTTCTCTAAGTTCATCCATGTTGCTGCAAATGGCAGAATTGCATTCATTTTTATGGCAGAGTAATGTTCCATTGTGCATATTCACTACATTATCTTTATCCAGTCATCCATAGATGGACATTTAGGTTAGTTCCAACTCTTAGCTATTGTAAGTAGAACTGCAATAAACATGGGAGTGCAGGTATCCTTTCAACATGATGATTTCCATTCCTTTGGGTATACACCCAGCAGTGGGATTGCTGGATTATATGGCAGTTCTATCTATAGTTGTTTGAGAAATCTCCATGCTGTTTTCCATAGTGGTTGTACTAATCTACAGTCCCACCAATAATGTAGGAGGGTTCCCCTTTCTCCATATCCTCACCAGCATTTGTCATTCAGTCTTTTTGATACTGGCCAATTTTACTGGCATGAGACGATATCTCAATGTAGTTTTGATTTGCACTTTCCTGATGCTTAGTGATGTTGAGATTTTTTCATGTGCCTATGGCCATTTGTTTATCTTTCTTTAAGAAATGCCTATTCAGCTCCTTTGCCCATTTTTTAATTGGATTACGTTTTTTTTTCTGTTGTCTGTGTTCCTTGTATTTTCTGGATATTAATCTCCTGTCAGATGCATAGTTTGTGAATATTTTCTGCCATTCTGTAGGTTATCTTTTCATTCTGTTAACTGTTTCTTTTTCTGTGCAGAGGTTTTTTAGTTTGATATAATCCCATTTTTTTGTTGTTGTTGTTGCCAGTGCTTTTGGGGTCTTGTTCATAAAGTCTTTGCCCAGTCCTACTTCCTGAAGTTTTTCCCCTGTATTTTCTTCTAGTAGTTTTATAGTTTCTGGTCTTATATATAATTCTTTAATCCATTTTGAGTTGATTTTGGCATATGGCAAGAGATACAGGTCTAGTTTCACTCTTCTACATATGGATATACAGTTTTCCCAATACCATTTATTGAAGAGGCTGTCTTTTCTCCCCTGTATGTTCTTGGTGCCTTTGTCAAAGATCAGTTGGCTTTAAGTAAGTGGGTTGATTTCTGAGTTCTGTTCTAGTGATGTGAGTTTCTGTTTTTAGGCCAGTACCATACTGTTTTGGTTATGATAGCTTTGTAGTATAATTTGAAGTCAGATAGTGTAATGCTTCTGGCTTTATTTATTCATTTATTTATTTATTTATTTATTTATTTATTTATTTATTGCTCAGGATTGCTTTGGCTATTTGAGGTCCTTTGTTTTTCCATATGAATATTAGGATTGTTTTCTCTATATCTGTGAAAAATGTCATTGGTATTTTGTTAGGTATTGTATTAAATCTGTAGATCACTCTGGGTAGTATGGACATTTTCACAACACTAATTCTTCCAATTCAAGAGCATGGAATGTCTTTCCATCTTTTTGTATCCTCTTTATTTTCTTTCAGCAGTGATTTGTAGTTCTCATTGTAGAGATCTTACACCTCCTTGTTTAAGTTGATTCCTATGTTTTTGTTGTTGGTGGTGGTGGTGACTATTGTAAATAGGCTTGCTTTCCTGATTTATTTTTCTGCTGTCCATTATTAGAGTATAAAAAAGCTACAGATTTTTTCGTGTTGATTCTGTATCCTGCAACTTTACTGACATCATTTATCAGCTTTAATAAGAGTTTTTTGGTAGAGTCTTTAGGTTTTTCTACATATAGGATCATGTCATCTGCAAAAAAGGACAGTTTGACTTTGTCTTTTCCAATCTGGATGCCCTTTATTTCTTGCTCTGGCGAGTATTTCCAATACTATGTCAAATTGGAGTAATGAGAATCAGTATCCTTGCCTTGTTCCCATTCTTAAGGGACCCCATTCAGGATGATATTGGCAGTGGATTTTGTCATATATGGCTTTCATTGTGTTGAGATAGTTTCCTTCTATACCTAATTTGCTGAGAGTCTTTATCATGAAGGGATGTTGAATTTTATCAAATGCTTTTTCTGTATCTATTGAGAAAATCATATGGTTTTTGTCTTTGATTTTGTTGACTTGGTGAATCATACTTATTGACTTACATATATTGAAACTTCCTTGCATCCCTGGGATAAATCTTAATTGATCATGGTGTATAATATTTTTGATGTGTTATTGTATTCGGATGGCTAATATTTTGTTGAGGATTTTTGTGTCTATGTTCATCAGAGATATTAGCCTATAGGTTTTTTGTTGTTGTGTCTTTGTCTGGTGTTGGTATCAGGGTGATGCTGGCCTCATAGAATGAGTTTGAGAGAATGACCTCTTTTAAAATTTTTTGGAATATTTTGAAAAGAACTGGTATTAATTCCTCTTTAAAGGTCTGGTAGAATTCAGCCAAAAAGCCCTCCATTCCTAGGCTTTTCTTTGATGGGATACTGCTGATTATTGCTTCAATCTCCTCCTCTTCTGGAACACCCATTATTCAAATGTTTGTGCACTTAAAGTTGTCTGCTAGCTCTCTTAGATTCTTTTCATTTTTTTTAAAATTCTGTTTTCCTTTTTTTTAGTATGCATGGGTTATTTTGAAAAGACTCCCTTCAAGCTCAGAAATTCTTTCTTCTGCTTGTCATAGCCTGCTGCTTAAGCTGTCAGTTGTGTTTTTTATTTCATTAAATGAATCTTTCAGTTTCTGCTACATTCTTTTTTCAAGTATTAATCTCTTTGTAAATTTCCTCCTTTATATCCTGATTATTTTCCTCATTTTATTGTGTTGTCTGAATCTTCTTATATCTTATTGAATTTCCTTAAGATTGTTGCTCAGAATTCCTTTTCAATCCTTTCAAGAGTTTCCTGCTCTACAGGGTGTGATATTTGAGAATTACTCTTCTTTTGCTGGTGTCATATTTTCTTGGATTTCCATTTCTTTATGTTGATGTCTGGTCATCTGGTAGAGCAGTTACTTCTTCTATCACTCTGGAGTGGGCTTTGGGGAGAGAGACTTCTCTTTCTGGTCTCTACTGGTGACTACTTGTGTCAATTCAGTTGAGTGTCTGACAGGCTGCCTGCACAGTGGCTGTGGCTACTTCTGTGATTTCAAGACACTTTTGCAGCAGCTGTAGCTGTGGTAATGGCTGTGGTGGGCCACCTGTGCAGAAGTGGTGTTTTTGGTGTGTTCCTGCCTGCTACTGGGCAGGGGATGCTGCCATCATCTCCTGCCTAGGACCCCAGGCATGCTCCTGCCTTCTGCTGGGCAGTGGGGACTGCCCTTGGCTCCCACCTAATAGAAGATACTTAATAATTGTTTACAAAAAAAATTGTCTGTATAAGTCCATTAATCCCCAGTGTCCATTAATTTCCATTTATTCCTGAGCATGAAGACACTTTAATAAAGAAAAGGAAATTTTAAAAGATTTTCCCACAAAAGTACAATCTGCCTTCCCTCCAGGGAGATGCAAAACAAAGACTGGGTAGAAGGATCCAATGAAATACTAGCACAGTTACTGAAGCAGCAAATTAAGCTACTAGGCAAAGAGGGACACCAGGGCTTGAAAAAGAAGCAGGTAGTTAATATGACTAACAGAGTGGGACAAAAGAAGAATAAGAGCCTTCTTAATGCAAAAGAACTTCCTGAAAGGAAGCTCAGAGTATGATTAATGGCCCAAAAGGCTGATGTTGGTGATCTGAACCACAGATAGGAAAGAGCTTGGGCTGGACCAAATTTGAGCTCCACCCTCCAGGGTCAAGTGCCCTGCTTGAGAGTGGCAGGCACTGTACTGCCAGATCTTAAAGAGGACTAAACTTTCCTGCTGAACTCCTGTTTAACAGGTGAGGAAATGAAGGCCTGAAGAAAGGATGTGACTTATTCATAAAGTCAGAATTTTCCCCAGAGTGCCTCAATTTTTATTTTCTTTCATGGCCAAAGAACCCAATACAAAGACCTTTCAAGTCAAATCAGTGAATCCAGGTTTTGTTTACCAATCTGTACAGTTGTATTCGTTTGTTTAGTACAAATAAAAACCAAATCATAGCAAAGCTAAATGCATAGGCCATTTACAACTGGCTCAGTTTATGATGAGAAACCTGTTCTTTTGACTTGTCTCTGCTGTGAACTGAATTGCGGCTTCTCTTAAAGAATGAGGACATGAGTTCCTGGGGCTCAATATAAAAAGAGACCATTTGTTCAACACCTCAGGGGATTTCAACCAGTCTTTGGTCTCCCAAGTTGTTGCAGTGACACTTTACTCATTAAAGGCTGATTCACAGTAGCTAACACCAAAATGACCTGAGCTGACTTCAGGTTTGCACTAGATGAAGATGTGGTTTTTAGGGTCTCAGTCTACTTCAGTTATCAGGTCGCATCCTTGTTTGTGGTCATAGGTGTCATGTGGCTGTTTATCCTCTGTTGCTGTAATTTAAACCCAATTCTTGTATTTTACAAACATCACACTTATTTATACACTTCAAGGAACACACTCACCTCCTCATTCACCTTCACACATCTAGTGGGTGCTATATATGACTGAAACTCTACTCATCCCTTGCCAGAGAACTGTTTATGTAGGTAGAGTAATTAAGATTACCTGCTCTAGAAACTTTATTAAAATACAGTTACATATTAATTTTTAAAAATATTTCTCAGGTCACCTTATGACTTATTAGCAGCAAGTTGTGTATGTCCTTCTCAAATTCCTGACCACACTTTCACTGTTGTTTTGATCCTGTGGAATGTGTACAGTTGACCAGAGAGCTCATTTCTACTCTAATGACACACTTAGTTTCTACTCTAATACAAAGCCTCATCAGTCCACATCCCTTCCTGTATAGCTTCTTACTGCCACGTGGTATAACCACTATAGACTAGCCATGCACAATCTAATGTTCCCTTGACCTTCTCTGCACCGCTGCTCCAGTCATCTGGATTTCTACTGGCATTTTAATGGAGCTCAGCCATGGTTCCCCAAAACACGACATACGTACTGAGGGGGGGGGGATGGAAAGGCATCACTGCAGCCACAAAGGTATCTTGTATCAGCCACAGGTTTTCCTGAAACTCTTCTTCAATTTCTCTGGCTTCTGAGTTGACCATGGATCAGCAGTGAAATGTTTTGAGGCTAATTTTATGTCAGGAGACTGGCTGTTCTCTTACCTGAATCTTCACTGTCACCACCCTTGTCCTCTGATAGCCACCACCTTCTCCCTCATCTCCTATAACTCAAAACGTAGGTGAGAAAAATGAGGATTGGGAATTTTTTTCCTTCTAGAAACAACTCTGGTTTCCTATGCTAAACTGATCTACTTCCTGAGCAATGGCCAGCTTTGTATAAAATGGATTTCAGACCATGACAGGTTTAATATAGTTACAAAAATGATGTGTTACACCTTTGGGACAGTAATTGCCCCCTTTCCCTGAAGACTACTCAAGTGATCCTTTGTAAGGCAAAGAATTTTAGCCCTTAAGAAAAAAATTGTTTTAAAACTGTATATCGCTACAATACATGAGAGCATAAGGCACCACAGTGAAGTACAAATAGCCCTGGATTAAAAATCAGGAGATGTTGGGGGTGGGGTGGTTGGGATAGGTAATCCCTGGAGTATCAGCAGGGGGAAAAATACCAAGCACTCATTGTTTATTGAGTGCTACTCATGTGTTTGGCACTTAATATGTGCAATTATAAACTTTAGGCAGCAAAAGGACAGGCTTATGTTTGTTTTACCTGCTTTCTATACCAGTGCTCATCACAGTACATGACACTTCTTTTTTTTTTTTTTGTTATTGTATACAGTTTTATTTTTATTTTTTTTTTCGTTAAATTTTTATTTTGTCAATATACAATGTATTTGATTATTATGTCCCATCACCAACACCTCCCTCCCTCCTCCCTCTCTCCCCTCCCACCCAAGAATGTCCTTTCCGTTTGCTTGTTGTAAGAACTTCAAAAAAGTATAGTTGTTATATCTTCTTCCCCCCCCTCTGGTTTTTTTGTGTGTGTGTATGTGGGTGAATTAATTTGTTGATTTTTAGCTCCCACCAATGAGTGAGAACATGTGGTATTTCTTTCTCTCTGCCTGACTCATTTCACTCAATATTATTCTCTCAAGGTCCATCCATGTTGTTGCAAATGGCAGTATTTCATTCGTTTTTATAGCTGAGTAGTATTCCATTGTGTAGATATACCACATTTTCCGTATCCACTCATCCGATGATGGACATTTGGGCTGATTCCAGCTCTTGGCTATTGTGAAGAGTGCTGCAATGAACATTGGGAAACAAGTATACCTTCGACTTGATGATTTCCATTCCTTTGGATATATTCCCAGCAGTGAAATAGCTGGGTCATATGGTAGATCAATCTGCAACTGTTTGAGGAACCTCCAAACCATTTTCCATAGGGGTTGCACCATTATGCATTCCCACCAACAATGTAAGAGAGTTCCTTTTTCTCCGCAACCACACCAGCATTTATCTTTCAGCATCTTTTGGATTTTGGCCATCCTAACTGGGGTGAGATGGTATCTCAGTGTGGTTTTGATTTGCATTTCCCGGATGCTGAGTGATGTTGAGCATTTTTTCATATGACTGTTGGCCATTTGCATATCTTCTTTAGAGAAATGCCTACTTAGCTCTTTTGCCCATTTTTTAATTGGGTTGCTTGTTTTTTTCTTGTAAAGTTGTTTGAGTTCTTTATATATTCTGGATATTAGTCCTTTGTCAGACATGTATTTTGCAAATATTTTCTCCCACTCTGTTGGCTGTCTTTTAGCTCTGTTAATTGTTTCTTTTGCTGTGCAGAAACTTTTCAGTTTGATATAGTCCCATTTGTTTATTTTTCCTTTGGTTGCCCATGCTTTTGGGGTCATATTCATGAAGTCTGTGCCCAGCCCTATTTGCTGAAGGGTTTCTCCTATATTTTCTTTAATAAGTTTTATTGTTTCAGGGTGTATATTTAAATCCTTAATCCATTTTGAGTTGATTTTAGTAAATGGTGAGAGATGTGGGTCTAGTTTCAATCTCCTGCAAATGGATAACCAGGTTTTTAATTTTCTTTTTCATTTTGGGAAATTGGGGTTAAAGATGTCAGGTAACTTTCTCAAATCCACACAGCTATTGTGTAGAAAAGTTTAGAATCAAATAATGAATAATCTCTTTGATTCCAAAATGTATTCTCTCCACTACACCATGGGCTTTTAGTCAACTGCTTGATAATTATGTTGATAACTCTTAATTTAAAGGAAGTTTGGTAGAATGGAATTGCAAGTCAAAGAGCAGCATTAATCTTATTATGTTTGTAAAAAGTAACTGAAATAGCTGTGTGGAGGACTGTAGTGGGGAGAGTGTGAGAAGAGAGAGTCCACTTGACAGGACACAGTGGTTGTCTAAGCAGGAAATAACAATGACTTGGTCTGGAGAGATTATGTTGGACATGGCGGAAAATGGGCAGCTTTAAGATGTGATGTGAGATGAATTGAGAGAAATTGCTGATGGACTACATGTGGGGAAGAAGGAAAGAGGGGAACTGAGTGTTATCTCAGCCTTTGGGCTTCAAATACTGAATGGATGAGATGTCGTTCTCTGAGTCATGGAAGTCTGAGGGAGGAACAATTTTGCAGGGTGGGGAATCAAGCGTTTTGTTTTGCATATGTACTCTTTGATATGTATGTTAGGTAAGCAGGTTGAGATGTGTATAGGCTGCTGGATATATGAGCCTGGACTTCTGGAAGAAAGTGAAGGTGAGACACATGCATTTAGGACTATTTAATGCCCTAGACCCCTAATTGTAAAGGTCCTTTCAGCAAAATGGTACGTGGTAGTTAGACAACCACAGCATATTTGGCAAAAAGGTTTACTATGTTCTCAAAGTGACTTGGGCCACTGACTGCTCCCCAGGTTTGGCGGTAAGGTTGAAAGCAAAAACGGTTTTCACTGAGAATATTTTCTAGCACAATAACAGATTTAAAAATACAGCAGAGTCATCTCTGCTATAGACTTAGACTGAGAGTAGACCCAACCACTACAAGGCTTGA
Organism: Galeopterus variegatus; assembly: GCF_000696425.1. Taxonomy (NCBI): domain Eukaryota; kingdom Metazoa; phylum Chordata; class Mammalia; order Dermoptera; family Cynocephalidae; genus Galeopterus; species Galeopterus variegatus. Next base: position 97,241 of record NW_007733797.1, read on the forward strand.
AGAAATTACAGTGAGCTTCTGGATTAGTCAAAACATAATAACAATATCAAAAGCTTAGATATGCGCAAAATGGATGTGATGACTTTTTTTTTTTTCTTATCCCAGAAAAGAAAACAAAGGTCAACACGCCACACCCTGGAGATTTAATGTACTGAAGCTTTTGGGACTTTCGCATTTTACTCCCACTACAGAACTGACTGTATCACATTGTCATGATTCACCTAGTGTCTGTCTCCCCTTATATTCTGTGCTCCTTGAGGACAGGGATAAACCCCCTTTTTTAACCATGTCTCTAACCTCACAAAGTCTCTGAAGCATTATACTGACTCAGTTATCACAGGTTGATGAATCCAGTGAGTACTTGAAAAGATTCATTCATATTCAAAACACCTAACAGAAAAATATGATACAAAATAAAAATAATTCTTCTATGAAATTCTACTTCTATAAAGAATAGTGAGATTCTAAGATGGCGACGGGTCTGGAGGGGCCGTGCCAGGAGATAGCGCGATCCTGAGAAGTGTGCGCTGTGATACCAGAGTACTATTTGCATTTCCAAGAGCAACAAAAAATGAATAAATCTTTCAACAACGAACCTACAACGACAAATAAGCAACAACAGGTTCGACGTTTTAGGGCTGACACAAAAAAAGACTCCTGAGAGCGCCCAAGCCCTGCTGCGGGTTCGAGCGAGCAGCCCGAGACAACAAAGTCCAAGTAAGTCAGCAGAGATGACACAGAAACGGAG
>NW_007733797.1:102082-102866 GCF_000696425.1 Galeopterus variegatus
GAGAACCGTCACCAGAAACCAAATTTATCAGCACTTTGATCTTGGCCTTCCCAGATTCCAGAACTGTGAGAAATTAAATTTCTGTTGTTTAAACCACTCATTCTGTGGTCTTTTGTCATAGCAGCCAGAGCTGACTAACACAGATGGGAGTTCAGGGAAAGGGAGGAGTCAAATGGGACCTCCAAGGCTTGGGGCTGGTCACTGGATGGCCTGAGTCCCCACCACTGATAGGTAAGCACAGAAGAAATGGGCTGTGGGAAGAATGGGTTCCATTTGGGGTATGTACAGTTTGAAGGACGATGGAACATCCAGGTGCTGGCACCCGGTAAGCAGTCGGATATACAAGTCTGGGGCTCAGGAAAAAAGCTAAACCGGAAGAGTAGACTNGCCATTTGCTTACCTCGACGCGGGGCACCCCGGGGCCTGTGGACCGGCCTACAATCCCACTGTCCCCGAGGATCTCTGATGGGGCTGGTAGCGTGGGGAGCCCCCGGCCAGCGTCGGGAGGGCAGGGAAGAGGAGCCCACCCAGATCGTCTCCCCACCACACCCTAGGCGTCAGCCCCAGGTAAACTCCCTGTTTCCGGGAGGCAGATTCCATCTCTGGGGGACTCAGTTTGGAAGAATCCCTAACTGATTTCTGGTGGGGAGAGGGGAGCCCAGAGTGCTCTCGAACTACATTGAAGCTACTGGAGAGCTCTCCTGGAGGGCCGACCCATGCTGGGGGGAGTCAAAGAGGAACTGTGTGCTGAGGGACCCTCCCCCAAGGAGTTCACTCCCGGCAG
>NW_007733797.1:103866-104417 GCF_000696425.1 Galeopterus variegatus
GATGAGAAGAATGAATATTCTGAGGTTGTTGGATGGAATGTTCTGTAGATATCTGCCATGTCCAATTGGTCTAAAGTATTGTTAAGATCTTGTCCGAGACTCATCTCACCCATAAAGACTCACATAGATTAAGAGTGAAGGGATGGAAAAAGATCTTCCAAGCAAACAGAAAAGATAAACGAGCTGGAGTAGCTATACTCATATCAGACAAAATAGACTTTAAACTAAAAACCATAAAAAGAGACAATGAGGGTCACTACATAATGATAAAAGGACTGATGCATCAAGAAGACATAACAATCATAAATATGTATGCACCCAATGTTGGAGCACAAAGATTTATAAAACAAACTTTATTAGACCTAAAAAAGGAAATAGACACTAATACCATAATAGCGGGGAACCTGACCACCCCACTGTCAATATTGGACAGATCAACTAGGCAAAGAATTAAAGAGAAACACAAGATCTTAACAATACTTTAGACCAGTTGGCCTTGGCAGATATCTACAGAACATTCCATCCAACAACCTCAGAATATTCATTCTTCT
>NW_007733798.1:0-2185 GCF_000696425.1 Galeopterus variegatus
CAGGAATGGGCTCACACAGAGGGATTTCTTCCTATGGAGTTTTTATTACTCATGTGGAACTGGAAGGAAAATAATCTGGCAGATCCTACAGTTGTCGTGAATAGGTTGGGCTTTGAATCAGACAGACCAGAGTTGGAGTCCTGATTCTGTGGTCATAGGCTGTGTGACTTGGGCAAGAGGTAAAACCTCTCTGTGCCTCCGTTTTCTCTCTATAAGCTAGGATCCACTTCATAGACATGTCAAAAAGATTAAACGAGAACATTTTAAACTGATATACCAATATACCATGAACATAGTTGTATAATATTGCTGAAAGACAATGACTAAAAATGATACATATATGCACTTCAAAAAAATTTATAGATTTAAAAGCACTTTTAATATATATTATTAAAAACTTTCCAAAGGAGAAACAAACTTCTCGCAGAGCAAGATGTGTGGCAAGATGCTTATTATCGATTTCAGGAAGTGAAACATGCAGTAAGTGGAAGCTATTTGATTTTGTAGAACACAGTCATTTTATCTGGCTAATGGGAAGGCAGAGGTGTCAATAATTTGAGAAGGGCTTAGCCTCACTAACCTGATTTCCCTAAATAGTNGTTGCCGGACACGGAAAAAAGACAAAAGACAAAAAAAATAAAAAATAAAAAATAAAAAAAAATAAAAAATAAAAATGATACATATATGCACTTCAAAAAAATTTATAGATTTAAAAGCACTTTTAATATATATTATTAAAAACTTTCCAAAGGAGAAACAAACTTCTCGCAGAGCAAGATGTGTGGCAAGATGCTTATTATCGATTTCAGGAAGTGAAACATGCAGTAAGTGGAAACTATTTGATTTTGTAGAACACAGTCATTTTATCTGGCTAATGGGAGGGCAGAGGTGTCAATAATTTGAGAAGGGCTTAGCCTCACTAACCTGATTTCCCTAAATAGTGATGTTGGCTGTGAGACTGAGGAAGAAGGGCCCTTCCTGGACCTGCTGGTCCACTGAGCATGCTGACACAGGCATGCACTGAGACGGTTTCACTTTCAGGGTCGCCAAGACAAATGAGGCCTATTCCCATCAGTGGCTTAGTGCACTCACAGGGGCTTTTCACCTAGACACAAATGGGAAACACAACCCAGCTCAGGAGAAGCCCAAATATGAACACCAGAAAGTCCACAGAAACAGGGCAGAGTGTGGTACATTTGATGCAAAAATGACATTGATTCTCATCTTCAGTGTGGATTCCCAGAGTGACTAGAAGTGTGGGAATCAAAAATTGGTCTAAAAGAAGACTAGACTTGGCTTAAGAAATCTGGGGGTATTGGCTTTTATTGATTAATTGGAAATTTTAAGTAGAAAAAATAACTTGCTCTTGGGTAAATCCATTCCCTGAATTGTGATAAAAAGGACTTGGTTCATATTTTGGGGAAGGTTTACTATTGGTTGTTTCCTGCAGACTTTGAAGGGGACATTGGAATTTCAGAAGCAGGTACAGCCAGACTCTGTCTTCGGTCCCATCTTCTGAGTCATTTACCATGTCTCTTGTGGCTGGTCATCAATGAACTGTATCACTACTCAGACTTGGTGCCCTGTGCTCTGTCTTTTGTGTTTGAGATGGAATCTGCACAGATACTTGTCGACTGAGTCTCCTGTGCAGAAGCTATGCTAAGTGTTGGGGATGCAAAATGTAAACTAAACTCCATCTTTGATGTCCTGGAGCTCACACTCTAGAGAGAGTTGAAAACACAAAATGTGTTCCTATCCTAACGTCTCTTTGTCTTCTGATTTACTGATGAGCTTTCAAAAATCCAGGAACCTCTTTTGAGATGTTTTAGATGTGAATTAAACTTCTTTTGGTACAAACTCATTTCTTTCCTGGAGTGAATGTAATGATACCTTTTATGATACCTGATAGTTCCCAAAGATCAATAAAAAATGTTAATGGTTAATGTTTTACTGAGCTGAAGGGAGAGGCTGGGGAGAGAGAGCAGCGTGGAGGGAGTGTCCCTAGGACAGACGCTTAAGTTTCAGCAAGAGTCTCAAGAACTGAATGGAAAAAAATAACTTCTAACCACCATTTTGTTACTTACAGAAAGGTAAGTGTTGACATGTTTTAACTATGTCATTAATATATTTCTTTAAGAATGAGAAAATAGACGGGGATACTTATAATGTTACTGGACAAATTTAC
>NW_007733798.1:2842-3932 GCF_000696425.1 Galeopterus variegatus
ATATTTCTTTAAGAATGAGAAAATAGACGGGGATACTTATAATGTTACTGGACAAATTTACTCCTCAAGGAATGCTATGTAGCATTGCTGAGAAGGGACATTTATTTCTGGTGTGACAAGTTTTGTTTGCAGAGCACAGTTTCTTCCTTTTGTGGTTTCTTTTCACTGTCTATATTTTACAAATTCATTTCAAGTGGCTTTGGTCGAATCAAGCCTGGTAGTGGAATTAAAGATCAGGTTTTCCAATGTTTAAGCAAGTACTATTCCTGTTCTTTGTGATTAACATATAAAAGTGCCTAGCTTTAAGTCTCTGGGGCTCTTGTATTCTAGAAATTGGGCTTGGAATCTTATTCTCACAGAGCATATCATCTCTCAGATATGCTCTTCAGACACTGAGCATTCTATCTACTTCTCAGAGAATGAGATTCAATTTGGGATTCATAAGATTCTCTGGGACACAGTAGGGAATGTGAAGTGTATAGGAGAAAAGAAGCTTTTAGAAAAGTTCTGGAATAAGAATTGAAGACAGAGAGAGACAGACAGACACCTGCCTTTGCAATTGGGGAAGGAAGGCTGATGTGCAAGCTGGTCAGTTTCTGGAGCTGCTTTTGGCTTTGGTGAATGTGCCATGTGCTAATAAAGAATCATCTTGAGATGGTAGGTCAGGTACAGCTTATTGGTGTCTTCAAAGGTCTAGTCCTTGTTTTTTTCTTTATTACAGGTGACTTTATGAGGACAGATGCCCTCTATGGTAGGGGATGAAAGCAGGAGATTAGACGAGCAATACATTCTCTGATTATTTTTAGTCTTTTTCTTCAAAAACTTAAATAGCAAGTGAGGCAGTGATTGAAAGAAGAAGAAAGCACATGTTTAGAGGACAAGGAAAATGGACGATGCTCTGTTCTCATCAGGAAACAGAATGAGTCCTTCACTGAGGGTTTATAGTAGATTATAGGGTATGTAATTTATGAGTCTTCAGGGTTGGCCAGATGGGTCAGGCCAGTTTCATCATTTACCAGCAGGTGGGCACTGAGCAGAGTACTTAAATTCCCAGAACTTTAATTTTCTCAACTATGAAACAGATCCTTGC
>NW_007733798.1:4424-7356 GCF_000696425.1 Galeopterus variegatus
CTGAGCAGAGTACTTAAATTCCCAGAACTTTAATTTTCTCAACTATGAAACAGATCCTTGCTTAACTGAGTAGAAATATACAGATTTATTTGTTGGCTTACAATTGCATTTTTAAAGAAATCCCCGCAGTTGAATTTAGAATGGGTCTGGTTGTTTTATAGCCTACTTATTGGTATCTAAATAAGAAAAGAGGACCCAAATTTTGTTAGGGGAATATCTACGTATCTGTTACTTGTGAGAACAAATAGGATTTTTTTACTTAGACTCATGAAGTATCAACTTACTAAAAGCATATATTCACCCAATAGCTGAGATATTAATTACACTAAAGTTGATTTTTTTTCACTTAAGCCATACACAACAGACTAAGCTACACTTTACTTGGTTGCTGTGTATGAGGTGCAAGGAAAACTCAGTTTCTCTTAAGATATTTTGCAAGACTGACACATTGAATTTTCTCATCCATGATATTCTGAAGCAACAATTTCTTACCCTATTTTAACTATTTAAAAATATTAGGGCTTGTAGTTTTCGAGTAAGGGACAAAGAGAATCGAAATTGGCTTTGTGCTCTTACAGGATGGTTAGACTACAGATGAGCTCATCTTCCTCACCCGGAGGCTGTCTAGCCAGGTGCTTCTGTGCTTGGTCCCTGCGTTCGGATCCATACTCCTTCCTCAGCCTCTGTAAGCTTAGTTTCCTGCCCTGTAGGATAACAACAGGACCCACATTATAGGATTGCTCTGTTGTTTAAATGAAATAAGTTCTTCGAAGTGCTTATCTTAACAAATGCTCAATAAATAGAAGCTATTTTTTTCTAATATAAAAGCACTAATTTATTTTTATTTTAAAATTTAATTGTATGCAAGCCATTTAAAAAAAAAAAACGTTTCAGTTGTAGAAAAACCAGTTCTTGAGTGAGGTATCATAGTGGTATGGCATACTTTATTAAGCAGAATTAAATTCATTTTCCCTTACTATCCTACCTATTCCCTGTTATCAGTTTTAATTTAATTACAGAAATCGGAAAGTTAATCTGCATACTCGACCATGACTGCACATTTTTGTCGTTAAAATTCTTGCCTCAGGATCATCTTATAAAATGAACTAGTATTACCACAAGTTTTTTTTTTTTTTTAATCCTTCAGTGTCTAAACTGTATGGATGGAATCTAATTGAGATTTCCTCCTAATGAGATTCTAAGGTCTGAAAATGTGACTTTACTATCTCGACAAAATGCTCATCTGTGTGTACCCTTTATGATACCAGAAGAAGTGTTGTATAATGTATTAAGAAGCACTTTGTCAAAAATAATTAAGCCACCTTTTATGAGAGATAGTGATCTCATCCTCTTCTGTAGGCCAGAGAAGACCCTTGTAATGCTGTGCTGTTAGATATGGAGGAAAGTCGTTCCTTTGACTCTTTCCTGGGGTTCTTGAGGTGTAAACCTACACACCTCAAGGAATTCAGTGCCGAAGTCCTTACTGTCTGTCTACCTGCTTAAGCGTCAGGGAAGCGCCCTGCAGGATAGCACGTGGGAACTGCCCTTCCGGTCAGGGCCAGGACGTCCCGTGAGCCTCTGTGGAGAGGCCTCTCCTCCCCAGCCCACCCATCCCTGCTCCATCTGTGGGAGCTCTGGGTGGAACAAGAGCCAGCCAGGAATGTGCATGACCTCATTTCCCAAAATAGTCCTTAGCACTCATTATTTTATTATTCTTTTCTTTAATAAGAAAAATTATGCTAGTAATTTGTATTGTAATTGATCATATAAATGTAGACCATTTCAAGTTCTCCAGGGGAGCCATCTACCCTATCATGAATCTATTGTTAAGACAAACAATCACCTCCAGTTCTACATATGTGTAAACCCAGATCTTCATATACTAAAAGATTGCATCTCTATATTGCAAAGTTTAGTGAGAAAGTGTGTACATTTCTGTGTGTGTGTGTGTGTGTGTGTGTGTAATGTGCATCCCTCCCTTTCTTCCTCTTTCCCTCCCTCCCTATCTCCCTTTCTCTCAACTCTAAAAACAAACCATCCAGCTGCTCATTGCTCCCTCAGGTGGAGTAATCACTCTGAAGTGTGGGGCAGCAGCCCAGATTTTACACCTGCTCACTTGTTTCTAGCTTACTAACGGCCACTTTAATTGGGTCTCTAATTCGTCAAAAGCACAAATTGGTCAGATCCTCCTGTGGTTTGCAAAACCTTAAGTGATGTCATTGGTGCCAGTGGTTTGTGAGCTAGACCAGAAAGATGGGCACGATTGCTCTGAACATTACTTGATGGAGGATGGTGTGAGCGAGCTTTTAAGCTGATCTTTATTTATATCTGGCCTTGCCTTATCATTTATGCTGCTGTCAGCAATACACAGTGCAGAGGTAAAGTAAATGGCACCCAGGATATCTGGCACTGCTGGGTCCTGGCGGTGGTACAGATTCCAGTCGCATCCTTTCCTACCCACACACCTTAAAATATTTGAAAACAAATTTTGCAGTTCTCTCCTCCTGCATCTTCTTTGTTCTTTGGAGTTGGATGGCTCAATCTTAGTGCTGGGTGAATTATTTTAACTCAAAGCCCTTAATGCCTTTTATTAAAAGAAATAAAGAATGAGATGACTGGCTCTACTTAAGATCTGCCTATCACTTAGCTTTTAGCAAGGTGCGGGGCGGGGGGGCAAATCAGTGCACACATGTTGTTATTACCTGTAGGTTTGGAGATCTGAGACCTAGAAATTCCCTGTCCTTACATAAATGAGGAAATGAGGAGTGTCTAAAAATGTCTTAAAGCCTCTTGGAGGCATCGGAACTCAGCAGGAGAATCAATCAAGCTTCGAGTGGGCCCCCTGGGATGCTGAGGGCACTGCATGTTCAATAACTGAGTAATGTCCCCTGTGAGGCCACCCCAGGATGGCAGTGCCTTACTCAGTCAAAGC
>NW_007733798.1:8616-10188 GCF_000696425.1 Galeopterus variegatus
TTAAACTTCATTACATCCAAATAAGGTCACATTCTGAGGTACCTGGGAGATAGGACTCTAAAATGTGAATTTTTGGGGGGAGAGGGGTCATAATTCAACCCATAACACTTGGCTTGATTTAAAAATGGTGAGGTGAAGATTTAAAAATTCTTGAGGTGAAGCTCAGAGAGGAAATGAGGAGAGATCGAGACACAGAAATATATTCATCGTAGAAACTAAACAAACTGATGCAGCCTTTTCCTCTGGGCAGGGGTCATGTCAGCATCTAAAACAAGAGCAGCCACATGTGGGGGAAAAATCAAAAACACTTTGGGGTTTTTGGAAAGATGTGTAGTGAATTAAGTGGTACTTGGTGTTTAATTACAAGGATGTTTGTGCTTTCAGAAGGAGTGGAAATTTACTGGTAGTGTGACCTCAGGCAAGTCTCTTAACTTCTTTGACCTTCACCTCCTGATTTTCAATCTTTCAGAGGTAGATTATAACAGTACCTGCTTCATATGGCTCTTCTGAGAAATCAGTAAGATAATTGATGCAAAAGTCTCAGCACTGTGCGTGATGAATTGTTTTCGGTAAATGTTAGAAGCCTTTGTGTTGTGATCCTGGCTGGACACAGGTTCAGGATGTGGAGAGAGTTCTGTGTTTTCTGAGCTGTGGTGGATGAGACAAAGGCACCACCAGATGCAGGGCCAGCAGCCCTGACTCTGCCTCCTGTGTGGGGGCCCTGTTCCGCGGTTAAGGCAGGTGGTGGTGGCAATGTCTGCTAGGTGAGGTGCATTTTGGGGACCGAGGTCGTCTTTTCCAAACTCCTCCTTTTTTTTTNACGGGGGCAACACTGAGGGTTGCGATCCATTGCCGGAAACGGAAAAAGACAAAAGACAAAAGACAAAAAAAAAAAAAAAGATCTGCCTATCACTTAGCTTTTAGCAAGGTGCGGGGCGGGGGGGCAAATCAGTGCACGCATGTTGTTATTACCTGTAGGTTTGGAGATCTGAGACCTAGAAATTCCCTGTCCTTACATAAATGAGGAAATGAGGAGTGTCTAAAAATGTCTTAAAGCCTCTTGGAGGCATTGGAACTCAGCAGGAGAATCAATCAAGCTTCGAGTGGGCCCCCTGGGATGCTGAGGGCACTGCATGTTCAGTAACTGAGTAATGTCCCCTGTGAGGCCACCCCAGGATGGCAGTGCCTTACTCAGTCAAAGCCAGCATTCCTTGGTGTTTTAGTTTGCTAGGGCTGCCCTAGCAAAATACCACAGACTGTGTGGCTGAAACAACAGAAATTTATTGACTCATAGTTCTGGAGGCTGAAAGTCCAAAATCAAGTGTCAGCAGGGTTGGTTCCTTCTCAGGGCTGTGAAGAGAGGATCTCTTCCAGGCCTCTCTCCTTGGCTTGCAGATGGGCATATTTGCATTCACCTCATGTTCTTCCTGTATATATGAGTCTGTTCCCAAATTTCCCTCTTTTTAAGGATACCAGTCACATTGAATTAGGCCCCACCTAAATGAATTTGTTTAAACTTCATTACATCCAAATAAGGTCACATTCTGAGGTACCTGGGAGATAGGACTCTAA
>NW_007733798.1:11830-13574 GCF_000696425.1 Galeopterus variegatus
CTTTATTTTTATTTGCTTTTCTATCATTCAACTTACATTTCTTTGGAAAAGTAAAAGTGCTAAAAAAAAATTAGTTCCAGGAGAGAGGATATATTTCAACCAGTTCTCAACTATTTACCAAGCACAAATCTATTAGTATATTTAGAAAAGAAACAATTTTTTTTTGTCAATGATAGAATGCTTCACTTTGCATCAAAATAAAGCTTGAAATCTCAGATTAGTTGTCTTTAACATGTTATGTTTATTCTGAAAGCTCTTATAGATAAGAACAAATTAATCAGATATCCATGTTAAATAATCACAAATGTTTTAGAATTTAACAAACATCTGTTGAGGGCCTAATATCTGCAAAGTATAGTGTGAAGAGCTCTGAGAGAAATAACAATTTTTTAAAAAAGGCTTTTGCCCTGAAGGATTTTATTTTCTAGCAGAGGCAATAATACCAACAGGTAAGTAAAGGATAAAAATAAATAAGTAGAATGTGGACAGGAGGGGTTTTGAGAGGAAGAGGCTTCTGGCTAGAAATCAAGAATGATTTTGTGAAGGAAGTAGGATTTAGGTCCTAGCTCTATGAAGGCAGACCCTGTACCCCAAATCCCTTATTTTAGTTTCCCATTTCTTAGCACAGTGTCTGGCATGTAATCAAAACTTAGTTCAATGTGTTTTAAGTCAATGAAGAAGTTGGACCTACACAGTAAGATACGAGAAGTGGAAGCAGAGGCGAGGAAAGACAAACTCAAGCTGACTTCATTTACCAAATATCCNTGCTAGGTGAGGTGCATTTTGGGGACCGAGGTCGTCTTTTCCAAACTCCTCCTTTTTTTTTTTTTAAAAAAAAAACCCTTGACCTGTGTTGCTAAGGTGTTCTTGGCCTCTCAGATAGTTGCTATAGAAACTGTCTGAATTTGGTCTTTGCACGTGAGCGAAACCCTGACAAATAGTACACATTCCAAGCAGATGACTGGATCAACTGTTTCAGGTAGTTCAGATAAAGTGTCACTGAATTATCTGGAAATCTACCCCAATCCCTTTTCAAATAGTGTTTGTGAGGAAAACTCTCATGTGTATGGTTTGGTGATTTTAGGCAATTTCAGTTATAAATGATGGATTCTCCCCGGCATCATCATGGCCCCGGCTATGGTATTCGTTAGTGGAGTTACATCCTTGCAAAGAGGAACGTAAGCAAGACTTGTTTGAGGGACCAGAGCCCTCCCCTGACATAATCCTCGTGTTAGTGTGGTTTGCCTCGAAGCATCGGGTAAAGGCTTTGTCTTGCTGCTTCACTTGGTCACGAGGAAGTTGCTGTGGAGATTTTCTTGAATATTCTCATTAGTGAGACCACCAAAAGCTGGTGATTGTGAAAGGGGACATCCTGTTAGACAATATTTAAAGTCCTGACTAAGCGAACTTGGGTGGAGAATGAAATTTTCAGTGACAAACACTGTTCCAAATATTAACTCACTGAGTGCCATATCTCTCAAAGGTAGTTGCTGTGATTATCCCTGCTTTACACATGAGTCAACCAGGCCACGAGTCAGGGAGGGGCCAGGACCCAGAGCAGCCCGTCCTGCTCCAGGGTCCGTGCTCCTAGTAACCACGGGGTGCGGGAGATCTGTTCTCAAATCATGGCACCCTTCGCGTGGGAGTGGAAAGCGATTACTTCTCTCTTCCACTGGAACACCTTTCCTGCGGGATAAGATGACATGTAAATGACAAAATAATGGATAAGTGCTTTTCTGCTTTC
>NW_007733798.1:13592-15855 GCF_000696425.1 Galeopterus variegatus
GAGAAGTGGAAGCAGAGGCGAGGAAAGACAAACTCAAGCTGACTTCATTTACCAAATATCCGCTGTCCATTTTACTCCTGGTCAGGACTTGGGTCAGGTGGGGAGAGAGGCAAGTGACAAAGCGCGGCTCCAGGAAAGCTCCGGGCAAAGTCCCTCCGGGTGAGCAGCACTACCGGGTGTGGGGAGGGGCGGGAGATGAGGCTGGAGGAGCTGGCAGTGGCACCTGAAAGCTCTTGAATGCTGAGGAGTTTGAGGAGAAAGTCCCCAAATGTGTCATTATTGTCTGTATTTGTACTTCTATTAAGCAAATATTGGTTGATAGCTATCAAGTGCATTTTGCTAACATAAAAAAACTCGTTAGACTTAAGATACTAATTTGTTCATGTATATACATTTCATCTTGCAATATTCTAGAACCTGAGATTGTTACTTGCTTCTATGTGTTTCCAAAACCAAATGAGCAACCTAAGGCAGTAGAAAAATGTCTTGTTTGTGTTTTACTATAACGAGTTAATTCTAAAATGATGTTTGGACATGTCAACCAAATTAATTCTGTTGCAAAAACTAATTTTTAAATATCAAGGAATTCATGAATCTAGGAGTCCAGAAGGGTTTTAATCCTAGCTTTTTCTTAACATAGCTGTGGAATCTTGGGGCAAATTGCTTAATTTACATAGCATGTATATACTATATATATATATATTCTTATATATATCTACAACTCTACGTCTATGTAGCTATCATACTGTATATGGTATCATAGAAAGAGTTGAAAGATGTTTTGGTCTCGGGAAGTGACAGATCTTGTTGGAAACATGGCAGTGTCACTTCCTAGACGTGTCTTTAGGCAAATGCGTAACTGTGATCCTCAATTTCCTCATCCGTAAAATAAGAATGACAATTCCTAATTATGTCTGGGAGAAAATCATAGGAGCACACATTTACTACTGAGTGGTTGCTATGTATTTTCCATGTGGGGAAAGAGGCATGGAGAGATGAACTAGTGCATCCATGGCCACACAGCTAGTGAAAAGCAGAGCTGGGTTCCTGCCTCAGAGTCCACTTCTGCACCACTCTGTTATTCTGTTTTTAAAGGCCCTGCCACAAATCTGCCTCATAGGTGATGCTTAATAGATGCTCATTTCTTTATCTCCCAGGGCATCTGTGAGGCTAAAATCAGATAGCACTTTTGCCTTTTGAAAATTCAAATATAAGCTAACCAAATGTAAGGCATTTAAATTTTTCAGTCTAAAATTTTAGAGTGGTTACATTTTTTAATGATCACTTAGTGGTACATGTTCCATGTAGAAAACTTAGAAAAAGATGGAAAAGTAAACCAAGATCATCCATAATCCTGAGTGATAATAAAGTGATTGGGGTTTTACTGGAATGAATACATCTTTGATTTCCTTGTTTTATTTTGTTTGTGTTTTTCCAATATTATGATAGGCAACAGCTCTGCTTTGTGGGTGTTAAAATGTACCCCCAAAACAAACAAAATGGACTCACTGTGGTTAGAAGTGACATTCAAATTGTTTAATAGAACCAAATGGCCACAGGAAGGGAAAAGGCAGACACACATTTCTTAGCCTGCAAGTATGTATCTTATGAACTGTTACAAAGTTATATTCTCTGTAGCTAAACAAAAGCAACTCTCAGAAAATAAATCCAAGTCTGCTATAGCTGGGAATTCTACATTGACCTTCAACAAGTCCACCTGCTGCCAGTCATGACCCCCTCCTGCTTATTCATAGAGCCCACCACAACTCCACTTAGACAAGAACCAGACTCCAAAGACATTCTTCTCTGAGAGGTCTCTCTCTTCTCTTCGCAGATCCCGTGGTCCTCTTTTGTTATCACGGGCCATGCCGGAAATTTATCTCACATCTTAAAATCAGTTAGTCATGACATGTCTCAAGGGGAAAGTTATAATATCTGTAAAATGAGAAGTCTCTAGGAGGAAAGGAAAAATAGTATTGAACACAAGAGAACGAGGGCAGAGCTTGGATTCTTATTTGATCTCTTTTGGAGTAATAAATACATTTTTTCCTTAGGTGTACTGCACAGGTAATAGCTGATGAGGGTTTCCAGTAGAGACTTGTGAGCATTCTTGGGCTCTTTCCACTTGAGGAATCTCATATATTTGAAGTTTTGAATCAGAACCACTAAAATTTTTGTATCTAGTTATCCTGGCATTTGCCAATTCATATAATAAGAGTGAAAATAATACTTATTGTCTACCACTTAAGACTCTTAAATGAAG
>NW_007733798.1:16620-17490 GCF_000696425.1 Galeopterus variegatus
ACATTCTTGGGCTCTTTCCACTTGAGGAATCTCATATATTTGAAGTTTTGAATCAGAACCACTAAAATTTTTATATCTAGTTATCCTGGCATTTGCCAAAACATATCTTCCCCATTCATATAATAAGAGTGAAAATAATACTTATTGTCTACCACTTAAGACTCTTAAATGAAGAAGATTATAACAGAGAGGAACAGTTAAAGAAACGGAATTACCGTGAGCTTGTTCTGAGATGTTGACTTGTGCATTGCTATGGATGAGGTATTGTGAAACTTTGGGAAAAATGAGCTGTTCTATGCAAGGAGAGGCTGGCCTTTAGGGACCCTGTTTCACTAGGTTTATAGCTGAATATCATCCAGGGATTCTTACTGTTGGAAAGACGTGATTTTGACAGGCTGGTAACTAATCACTTTTATTTCTGTTTTATTCACAGGAGTTTAAATAGGGAATACCATGATGACTCAAGCCCATCTTCACTCCCTGTGTCTTCTTGCACTTTATTTGGTAAGAGAGGAGGGTGGTATTCTGTCCATTTACTAGAATATTTTCTGCCATCCTTCTACCCCATACCCCATTATCATCACTCAAAAAAGGTGGCCTATCAAAATTAAATTGCTGTATAGAGTGGATACCTAGTTTGTCCCTATGTGACATTTTCAGTTAAATGGCTACAAATCATATGTCTGTTCTTCCACAGGGGGAGGTACTTTCTCCTCAGCTCTTAAAAATGACACCACTTAATGGACAAATTTAAAACAAATCTACCTATTCATTTCTAGACCTTCATGTGTATCTAGGGAGAATCTGGAAGAAATTATACTGATCCTGTACATGTATTAGTCTAAGTCTCTTAATCTTGCCTTTTCTTTT
>NW_007733798.1:18604-21175 GCF_000696425.1 Galeopterus variegatus
GAAACACCCACTTTTTACCACTCTCCTCTTCCTGTCCTCTCAAATGTCCTTTGCTACCTGCATTATTTTAGAGTGGAGTCAGACCAGGGTTCAAACTTGGTGCTGCCACTTACCAGTAATAGGAATTTAGTTGAGTTACCTAAGCTTTGAAACTCAGTTTTCTGCCCTGCAAAATGGGTCTAATAATAGTACTTGCCTTACAGGATGTTGTGACAATTAAATGAGATAATGTACTTATAAAGCTCTCGGATCAGTGACTGGCACAGTCTAAGCACTCAGTAAATATGAGCTATTATTATTACTACTGCATTTTAAATGTCCGTGTCTATGTCCATATGGACCCTGACCTCCATGAAGAAGGGACACCTAGCGTGGTTCCAGGAACAGAGTAGAAATGAAATATGTTATTGGACTTATATTAGGGAACAACAATGAGGTGTAAGAGAGAAAGAGAAGATTCTATCACAATAATTTGGTATTAGCAGGCTCATTTTCTCCTTGTCTGAGAAGAGGATGTGCATCTTTTCTTCATGAATGCAAGGTGAAAATAAGGTTTTCTTCTGTCTACTCGCACCCCACTTGGATTTCTACATAGAGTAAGAAATACTGCCCAAACAACTGCTGGCAGCCAACGCCTGCCTAGGAGATGGCCCCAAGCAGACCTGTCTCTGGGTGAAGGCAGGGAGGTTCTCCCTGTGCAGTGGGATTTCAGGGATTTTGGAATGGAGCCACTTCTTTCTCCTGCCTCTACCCACACCCTACTCCCAAACCCTCTCCTGCAAAGACTGGAAGTTTAGTTGGAAATTCTTGCCTTCCACGTAAGGCTTCATTCAGCAGAGTTACTTATTTAAAACAATTGCTAGTTGTTGACTCCTCACTGCAACTGGCTCTCCTGTTCTTTTCTAAGAGTTGGTTTCATAAGGGGGTTGGAAACACAGCGTGGACGTATGGCAATGGCACTGATGAGAGAGTGAGTCAGCGATCCAGGGTTTGGGAAAGGGCGCTGAATACGGAGGCAGGGGAGACCGTGGAGAAGCCACCTTATTTTAGAGTTTCGCTTGAGATTTCCAGAAGGAAGAAAGGTTTGGCACAAATATCACATGACCAAGGCACTGAACTTTTCCTGGCAGCCACCAGGCAGACAGCCCTGGCAGTTGCATGTCCTTTGTCCTGGCTCCAGTCCCAAGGTAGCACTTTGCCTCTACCATGGGACTTCTCTGGAGGTGCTTTCATGATAATGTTGATCAGAAGAAGTGATGTATGTAGAGGGTCTAGTCCCATCACTACCACATGGAGACACTAGAATGTCAGGCCCATTCTCTTCCTTTCACCTCTTTGCACAAGGTGGTGGGTGTTCTTGCCTCCAGCTTCCGCATAAGTCCACCACCCACTTGTCCTCTCATGGGTTCCTGCCACCACCGTCCTTCCTGGTTCTGGCGGTGTGGGCTTGATGACTCATGGTGAGCACATGCACTTTGAAATCTTTATAGCCCCAATAGCCAGGATAACTGGCAGGAAGAGAGACCCGTTGCCCTGATACGAGGATGCAACTTTGAACCCTGGAACTGAGACCCGATGTTCCTTTCCTGATAGGTGAGCCAGCTTGTCTGTGTAGGAAAAATGCAGCCTTGTTTGTGGGGTTTGTCTGGCTAACATAGTTTTCACTGGTGTAACCAGCTGAAGGGCTGACCGCTTGCTGATGGCAGTGCCATGCTGACGAAGGCCGTCTGCCGTTCAGCAGTAGCTCCACAGAAAGCACTGCCCTTGTCTTGGGCTGACCGTGGCAGCGCCTGGACGTCTGCCCCTGGTCCTTGAGCCTCACCTTCCAAGCAGAGCAGAGCCCCTAAAGGAAGACAAACTTAGAAAGGAGGAGATAGGCTAGAAGTCTGTGAAGTTACTGTGTGAGTAATTACTGTGTGACTTTAGGGCATCTTAAATGTATATATGTTGTCTCCTCAGACAACAAGAAGCCTGAAATAGGCAATCCAGGCAGGTTTATCGGTTCCATGATGTTAGCAGAGCCTTAAGCTTCTTCCCTTTTGTGCTGCAGACACAAGGTCATTGTCTCAGCCAGAACTATGGGGAAGGGCAATGCCAGTGAGTCTGTCCTTCCTCATCAGAAAACAAGAGCTTGACCCAATGCCCTTGCAGACTTCCCCTCTTGTGTTTTGAACCAGAACTGGGACACTTGGCCACCTTCCTGGTGGCAAGGGAGCCTGGGGAAGAGTCCGCTTTGGTGCTGCCCAGCCTCTGTGGTGGGAAGCACCAAAGGAGAGGGGTGGGCAGTGGCAGGAGCAGCCAGTCTGAGGACCTGCCACCCCCTGAGGAAGGGCAGACCCCAACTCAAAGCCCTTAGTGCTCTCCTTTGCCACTGCTCTTCCATCAGACATCTGTGTCAACTTGGTCAAGATGCAACAAACTGAGGAATAGCGTGAGACCCTTTTTTCTGCCTGTCGCTCACATACTAATTGTTTTTGGGTTATTCCCAGAAAGCAGCAGTTTCCTCAGCAATAGTGTTTGCTGTCCCTACAGAATAGAAAGCAAATTCTTTCTTCCACCTTATTTTTTTTT
>NW_007733798.1:21295-78358 GCF_000696425.1 Galeopterus variegatus
TTTTTTTTTGGTTTTACTTGCTTGGCTGCAAAAACCATTGACTCGCCATGGCAAGCTTCTGATTCTAACCGATCCCACCCCCCATTTTCACAACAAAGGGGCAGCCCAAAGAACCACCCAGGAAGGAGGGGAGTCCAGCGTGGGTATGGGACACTAAATCCCCAGTCCTGGAGGGTGCCCCTGCCTGGGTGTGTGGCTGGCTGTCCCTTCCTGCATGCGCCTGCTCTGCTCTGCCTTGCTGAGCCTTTCAGAAGTGAGTCATGAGGGACAACGAGGATGGCAGTGCTGCTCCGAATGCTCCCTGTCCTTTGGGGTTGGAAGTGGTGGGAGTCACCCCCTCATGCACGTCCCCAATGCAGCAGGCTTGTCTCGGCCGCTTCTGCGCCCTCTGGTGGGTTGTGGGGCATAGTGGCTAAGAGGGCCCATTCCAGAGTTGCAGGTTCGAATCCTGTTTCCAGCCACTTGCCTGAGCAAATTACTTAACCTCTCAGCATCCCAGCCTTAACACCTATAAAACAGGGCTAACAAGAGTCATTTACCCTCNAACGAGGATGGCAGTGCTGCTCCGAATGCTCCCTGTCCTTTGGGGTTGGAAGTGGTGGGAGTCACCCCCTCATGCACGTCCCCAATGCAGCAGGCTTGTCTCGGCCGCTTCTGCGCCCTCTGGTGGGTTGTGGGGCATAGTGGCTAAGAGGGCCCATTCCAGAGTTGCAGGTTCGAATCCTGTTTCCAGCCACTTGCCTGAGCAAATTACTTAACCTCTCAGCATCCCAGCCTTAACACCTATAAAACAGGGCTAACAAGAGTCATTTACCCTCGTAGGGTTGACATCAGGAGTAGATGTGCTTAGGACAGAGCTGCACACACACTAGCTCAGCAAGTGTGAGCTCTTCTCACTGTCCCAGCTGCACGTGCTACCATTCCAGCCTGGACTTGATGTCTGCCGGGCTTCAGGTTTAGAGTCTTTGCGTTTTAGAACTGTTATGGGACTACTGCTGAAAGTAAGCATTTTGTGTTTTTATTACTTTTCTTCTAAATGAATATAAAAATGCTAATCAAATGTTAAAATAGTAAGCTTTCCTTAAAGTTACAGTTCAAATTCAGATTTAAATTTGACCAAAATTTACCATGTAACTATGTGCCAAGCAAGTGTTGTACCAAACACATCTACATGTTCTTTTTCTCCTACTTATTAATTCAGTTGTTCTTGTGGAGACTGAATTCCAGAACCCAGGGAATCTGTAGTGAATGTCTTTATAAAATAGTAGGAGTGGAGGGAGGTGTTTTAAGAAGCTGGAGTAAAACGATGTAGAATTTAAAGGCAGAGCTGCACTGTGGGAAACCATGAGCTGAGGGTGCATGCCGTCAACTACTTACATGTTTCACTCTGGCCCAACCTCTCTAAGCCTCGTTTGTAATGTGGAGGTGGTAACACTCTCCCCACAGGGTGAATGCTTGGATGGTTAAATGGGAAAAAGCAATGCAAAGCTCGTAGCAAGTTATTTTGACAAGGTAGAGCCTTAACAAATATTACACCCCTTTCTGTCTGTTTTGAGTAGATTTTTCCATTGTTTTCAGCCATGATAGAATCCTTTGTCTTTTGGGGCCAGCCTGTGGCTCACTCGGGAGAGTGCGGTGCTGATAACACCAAGGCCACGGGTTCGGATCCCGTATAGGGATGGCCGGTTTGCTCACTGGGTGATCATGGTGCTGACAACACCAAGTCAAGGGTTAAGATCCCCTTACCGGTCATCTTTAAAAAAAAATAGAATCCTTTGTTTTATATATCAGTTCTGGAATCCCTAATAAAATCAGTAAAGGACACACATACGTTCATAATAGATGCTAATTTTCTCTCTTTCTTTGCTAACAGACAACTGGATATGGCCAAGAGGGGAAGGTTAGTGGACCCCTGAAGGCTATGACCCTTCCTGTGTTTGAAGGTCAAGAACCAAGCCAAATCATATTCCAGGTAAAGACTACTCTTGATCACTGTCATCTTGGTTTCTCATGTGCTCTCAGTGAACTTTTACTCCCTTATCTATTGTACAGCAGGAAATAAAATAGAGATATGGAAAAAGCTCATCAAGAATGGTTTCAGAAGCTAAGTTAAACAGAGGGGTGGTGGCCTCAGTATTGTAAGAGTCCTATCTAATGTCCTCATTCAGATTTCCCCAGGAGTCTCTGGGATGAATGCTCCCGTCCCTCGGGTAGGGGGCTGGGTGTCTGCAGGCTCTGCCTCTCCCCTAGGGTGGAAAGGGACCCAGTCACTGGAGAGGGAGTAGCCATCTGACTGTCAGGGCTGTCTGTTCAACGAGCTTGAAGTGTCTGAAGATGTGGCTTCTCCAGAGTCAGCGTGGGAGAGGAGGCTATGGACAGGGAGGACCCTGACTCCCAGGCTCTTAGGTTTTCTCCCCAAAGCAATGAGCCTCACCAAGTTTCCATTGAAGAAAGACCCCTCTGGCTACAAATTGGAGGAGGAGAAGGAGGCTGCAGGGAACTGGCTAGGAGTCTACGGCAGGGGCTCACACGAGAGATGAATTCCTCCTTTATTTACTTTCTCTGCCTTGCCAGGGCGTACTTGGTTGTAGATTTCTCTGACATAATTTATTCCTTTTATGTGTGTATTCTGCTTCACAAGCTGGTAAGAACTTCATGTGCTAGGCATGCATTTGTATTCTTTTATTAACCATATGTGGAGTGCCTATTGTAGACAAGGTGCTATGCTGGAGATACTGGATGACCCTGACACTGTCTCTGCCCTGGTGAGCTTTCTGGTTAGAAGGAGGAAACAAGTCAACAAACACCTGTACTGGAGGCTCTGGTGCAAGCCTGGTGGGATGCGGAGGGGCAAAGGGCAGGTGATGGAAACGTGACCGCCTTTATTTATATTTATTTTTTAAACTGACAAAATTGTATATATTTATCATGTACAATGTGTTTTGAAATATATCTACATTCTGGAATGCTAAATTGAGCTAATGAACATGTGCATCACCTCACATTTTTTTGTGGTGAAAACACTTAAAAATCTAAGAGTGACCAATTTAAAATGAAGATGGTAGTGGGCAAACAGAAAACTAAATTTGACCCCTAAACTGAGTATTCAAAAATAAGTATATGTTACAAACAGGAAGCAGGCACTGAGTACAGGATGGGAAAAAGCATGGAGGTGTACATTTGGCAAGAAAATGGCAGATGGCAGGTGGCTCAGTGTCTAGAGTGGGAGACTGCTCAGTCAAAGGGCTGCACATGTGCCAAGACCAGTGTAGGCTGGACTGGCCCTGCATCCTGTAGTGGGCTGCAGGGTGCCATTGGGGAGGTTCAGCAAGGACTGCCATAACTAGATTTGTGCTTGTACAAGCTTACTCTGTCATCACTGTGAGCATGGGTTGAAGGGGCTGAGCCTTAGGAGACCAATTGCAATAGTCTGGGAAGTGATGGAGGCCTGGTTTAATCAAACACAAAGAGGATGGTATGGTTTGAATGTTGGTATCCTCCCCACATTCATATGTTTCAACCTTACCCCCAGTGCAATAATATTAAGAGATGGGACATTTAGGAGGTGATTAGGTCATAAGGGCAGAGCCTTCATGAATGGAATTAGTGCCCTTATAAAAGATTCAAGGGAGCCCATTTGCCCCTTCTGCCATGTGAGGACCATCTGTGAGGAATGGGCCCTCATCAGACACCAAATCTGCTGTCGCCTTG
This sequence comes from Galeopterus variegatus, assembly GCF_000696425.1. Lineage (NCBI taxonomy): Eukaryota > Metazoa > Chordata > Mammalia > Dermoptera > Cynocephalidae > Galeopterus > Galeopterus variegatus. The sequence continues at coordinate 25,007 of NW_007733798.1, forward strand.
ATCTTGGACTTCCCAGCCTCCAGAACTGTAAGCAACAAATTTCTACTGTTTATAAATTATGCAGTCTAAGGTATTCTGTTATGGGAGTCCAAATGGATTAAGATAGGGAGAATGGAGGGAAGGAGACAGGTAGGAGCCACGTGAAGGAAGTCATACCTACCAGAACTGGTTACTGAATGAATGCAGGACCAGGGGGGGCCAAAGGTATTTCAGATAACTCACAGGTCTCTGGCTTGTTTGACTGGGTAGCTAGTGGTGTCATAGAGAGAGAAGAAAAAGTTTATGGAAAAGTTAATGAACAGGTACAAGTTTTGGGCATATTGAATTTAAGGTTAACTGTGGGGAATCGATGTGGAGATATCTAGGAGACAGTGGTCATATGGGTCTGGACACAGACTGGGGAGTCTTCCTCATACAGGTGCTAATTGAACGACGTGACATGAAAGCCTATCTGTAGTGAGTTATCTCAGCTGCTCATAGGGGCCAGGTGAGTGGTGCATGAAGCTGTCTAGAAATAAGAAAAACAATAGCAAAAAGCAGATGTGACAAAAACCTCGCTGCACAGATATGAAATTAAAAGGCTTCTGATACTTCAGCATATGGAACAATAGGGAGTAGTGGTGACTGTGGCCAACTGAGAGTGCATCAAAAGGTGTTAGGTTTGATTCAGCTCTAGATAATTTTCACAAGTCAGAATTTGGGTACTACTGTACTAGATTTTACTAGATTTTATAGATTTTCTAGAAAAGCCAGAAATTTTTATATTTATGTAAAATTCCCCAACTTTATCAGTATCGGCACAGTTAAAAAAAATCATTATATTATCTAAACCAAACATGTTTGTAGGCCATAGAGTCTGTGGCTACTTCTGTGACCTCTGTATGAAAAGATTCGGGGGCAGAATAGAGTAGGTGTTCTTTGAGTACAGGCTCACATTCTGTTGAACAGAATCAGGACTGTAAGAGGGGACTTCAATAAGTTCATGGAAAGATTCATGCTGTTTTTTAATTTCATTTTTCAGTGAGGTACCCTTATATATAGAGGCAATCTGCAACTTACAAGCTTTCCTATTTACAAAAATCTAGACCTAGAAACTGTTTGAAAAGATCATTCCAGAGTCTCTGAGGATACCAGCTAGCAAAAATCATTCCTTGGGCTGCTCTACTTTTTTTTGTTGTTGTTCTTTTTCTATTAGCCATGCTACAAAGCTTATCCTTTCTTGGCTGGAAATGATAGTCCAATTATCATGGCTAAATGTTTCTTGTTTATAGGTGTATGTTGAGGTAAGGTTGGAGAGTTGGGGTAGGAGGGTAGACAGTAGAAGACAAAGGGAATTTCCTTTCTGGAATCACAAAACCTTTTTGCAAGAAAGGACCTTAGAGACTTCTGGTATCAACCACTTGTTTTACAGATGGGGAAACTGAAGCTTAAATTAGTTAATGGCAGAGCCAAGACTAGAACACAGGTCTCCTGGCTTCCAGTCAAGCACACCATGCTCTCTCCATCTCTGTAAGTGGAGATGATGCAGCAAACTCAGCTTTGGTAAGATGTGCTTTGAGCTCTTTGTTATGGTTGTGGGGAGGAGTTGTATAGATCCCCTCATCTGGTTCCTGGAGTTAGGGAGGCACAAAGAAAGCCCATTGTCCCATGAGGTTGGTTCTTGGGTTATTAATATACCCTCCAAAGTAAAATGAACTAATTGTCATGACTTTTTTCACTGAGGATTTTCAACTTTCTGGGGACTTGTAGATTAAAAGACAGTATGATAACAATCCGATACAGGTCTTTTTCTTTTTAACGAGATATAGCACATGTGCCATAAAAATTCACTCTTTCATAATGTACAGTGGTTTTTATTATATTACAAAATGTGCAATTATCACCACTGTCTAATTCCAGAACATTTTAATCAGCCCCCAAAGAAACCTGGTGCCCATTAACAGTCACACCCCCATTCCCTCGGCCCCTGCAACCACTAATTCAGTCTCTGTAGATTTGCCTGTTCTACACACTTCATGTAAATAAATCATGTGTGGTTTTTTCATGTACAATAATGTTTTCAATGTTCACCCATGTTGTAGCATGTATCAGAATTTTATTCCTTTTTAAGACCAAATACTATTCCATTGTGTGGATATGCCATATTTTTAATATCCATTTATCAATTGAGTTGTTTTCACTTATGGCTATAATGAATATGTTGCTATGGACATTCACTCACATACAACTTTTTGTGAGGACATATTTTTAATTCTTTTGGGGACATAAGCATACACACACAGAGAGTAGCAGAATTGCTGGGTCATAGTTAATTCTATGTTTAACTCTTTTAGGAACTACAAAACTGTTCTCCAAAGGAACTGAATGATCTTACATTTCCACCAGCATTGTATAAGAGTTCTAATTTCTCTACCTCCTCAATGTTTGTTATTATCTGTCATTTTGGTGATAGCTGTCCTAGTGGTTGTGAGGTGGTATTTCTTCACGGTTTTGGTTTGCATTTCCATAATGACTGATGATGTTAAGTATCTTTTCATGTGCATATTGGCTTTATCTTCTCTGGAGAAATGGCTACTCAAATCCTTTACTCATTAAAAAATTTTTTTTATTGTTGTAAGTGTTCTTTATATTATGCATATAAGTTCTTCCTTATCAAATATATGATTTGCAAATATCTTCTCACATCCTATGGGCTATCTTTTTACTTTCTTGATAGTGTCCTGTATTAGTCAGATTTCTGCTGCTTATAATGGAATACTCGAAACTGAGTATAAAGAAATGGGATTTATTTCTCACAGTTTTGGAGGCTGGGGAGTCCTAGGTTGAGGAAGTGCATTTGGTGAGGGCCTTCTTGGTGGAGATTCTCTGTAGAGTCCTGAGGTGGCACAGGGCATCACACAGAGGGCACGAGTGTGCTAACCGGCTTTCTTCCTGTCCTCATAAAGTCACCAGCCTACTTCCATGATAACTCATTAATCCACTAACCCATTAATATATTAATTCATTAATGGATCAATCCATTCATAAAGGCATAGCCCTCCTGATCCAATCACCTCTTAAAGGCCTTACCTTTCAAATACCATGGTTGGATTTCCCTCCCTCTTAACACTGTTACTGTGGGGATTAAGTTTCAATTTGAGATTTAGAAGGATTCAAACCATAGCACATCCTTTAAAGCACAAATGCTTTTAATTTTGATGAGGTCCAACTTATTTTGTTGTTGTTTGTATTTATGATGTCACATATAAGAAACTATTGCTTCATCCGGGCTCACAAAGATTTATACCTATGCTTGTCAGAGNACCTCTCAGCATCCCAGCCTTAACACCTATAAAACAGGGCTAACAAGAGTCATTTACCCTCATAGGGTTGACATCAGGAGTAGATGTGCTTAGGACAGAGCTGCACACACACTAGCTCAGCAAGTGCGAGCTCTTCTCACTGTCCCAGCTGCACGTGCTACCATTCCAGCCTGGACTTGGTGTCTGCCGGGCTTCAGGTTTACAGTCTTTGCGTTTTAGAACTCTAATGGGGCTACTGCTGAAAGTAAGCATTTTGTGTTTTTATTACTTCTAAATGAATATAAAAGTGCTAATCAAATGTTAAAATAGTAAGCTTTCCTTAAAGTTACAGTTCAAATTCAGATTTAAATTTGACCAAAATTTACCATGTAACTATGTGCCAAGCAAGTGTTGTACCAAACACATCTACATGTTCTTTTTCTCCTACTTATTAATTCAGTTGTTCTTGTGGAAACTGAATTCCAGAACCCAGGGAATCTGAACTGAATTCCAGAACCCCGGGAATCTGTAGTGAATGTCTTTATAAAATAGTAGGAGTGGAGGGAGGTGTTTTAAGAAGCTGGCGTAAAACGATGTAGAATTTAAAGGCAGAGCTGCACTGTGGGAAACCATGAGCTGAGGGTGCATGCCGTCAACTACCTACATGTTTTACTCTGGCCCAACCTCTCTAAGCCTCGTTTGTAATGTGGAGGTGGTAACAGTCTCCCCACAGGGTGAATGCTTGGATGGTTAAATGGGAAAAGCAATGCAAAGCTCGTAGCAAGTTATTTTGACAAGGTAGAGCCTTAACAAATATTACACCCCTTTCTGTCTGTTTTGAGTAGATTTTTCCATTGTTTTCAGCCATGATAGAATCCTTTGCTTTTTGGGGCCAGCCTGTGGCTCACTCGGGAGAGTGCGGTGCTGATAACACCAAGGCCACGGGTTCGGATCCCGTATAGGGATGGCCGGTTTGCTCACTGGGTGATCATGGTGCTGACAACACCAAGTCAAGGGTTAAGATCCCCTTACCGGTCATCTTTAAAAAAAAAAAAAAAAAAAGAATCCTTTGTTTTATATATCAGTTCTGGAATCCCTAATAAAATCAGTAAGGGACACCCATACGTTCATAATAGATGCTAATTTTCTCTCTTTCTTTGCTAACAGACAACTGGATATGGCCAAGAGGGGAAGGTTAGTGGGCCCCTGAAGGCTATGACCCTTCCTGTGTTTGAAGGTCAAGAACCAAGCCAAATCATATTCCAGGTAAAGACTACTCTTGATCACTGTCATCTTGGTTTCTCATGTGCTCTCAGTGAACTTTTACTCCCTTATCTATTGTACAGCAGGAAATAAAATAGAGATATGGAAAAAGCTCATCAAGAATGGTTTCAGAAGCTAAGTTAAACAGAGGGGTGGTGGCCTCAGTATTGTAAGAGTCCTATCTAATGTCCTCATTCAGATTTCCCCAGGAGTCTCTAGGATGAATGCTCCCGTCCCTCGGGTAGGGGGCTGCGTGTCTGCAGGCTCTGCCTCTCCCCTAGGGTGGAAAGGGACCCAGTCACTGGAGAGGGAGTAGCCATCTGACTGTCAGGGCTGTCTGTTCAATGAGCTTGAAGTGTCTGAAGATGTGGCTTCTCCAGAGTCAGCGTGAGAGAGGAGGCTATGGACAGGGAGGACCCTGACTCCCAGGCTCTTAGGTTTTCTCCCCAAAGCAATGAGCCTAACCAAGTTTCCATTGAAGAAAGACCCCTCTGGCTACAAATTGGAGGAGGAGAAGGAGGCTGCAGGGAACTGGCTAGGAGTCTATGAGGGGCTCACACGAGAGATGAATTCCTCCTTTATTTACTTTCTCTGCCTTGCCAGGGAGTACTTGGTTGTAGATTTCTCTGACATAATTTATTCCTTTTATGTGTGTATTCTGTTTCACAAGCTGGTAAGAACTTCATGTGCTAGGCATGCATTTGTATTCTTTTATTAACCATATGTGGAGTGCCTACTGTATACAAGGCGCTATGCTGGAGATACTGGATGACCCTGACACTGTCTCTGCCCCAGTGAGCTCTCCGGTTAAAAGGAGGAAACAAGTCAACAAACACCTGTACTGGAGGCTCTGGTGCAAGCCTGGTGGGATGCGGAGGGGCAAAGGGCAGGTGATGGAAAGGTGACTGCCTTTATTTATATTTATTTTTTAAACTGACAAAATTGTATATATTTATCATGTACAACGTGTTTTGAAATATATCTACATTGTGGAATGCTAAATTGAGCTAATGAACGTGTGCATCACCTCACATTTTTTTGTGGTGAAAACACTTAAAAATCTAAGAGTGACCAATTTAAAATGAAGATGGTAGTGGGCAAACAGAAAACTAAATTTGACCCCTAAACTGAGTATTCAAAAATAAGTATATGCTTACAAACAGGAAGCAGGCACTGAGTACAGGATGGGAAAAAGCATGGAGGTGTACATTTAGCAAGAAAATGGCAGATGGCAGGTGGCTCAGGGTCTAGAGTGGGAGACTGCTCAGTCAAAGGGCTGCACATGTGCCAAGACCAGTGTAGGCTGGACTGGCCCTGCATCCTGTAGTGGGCTGCAGGGTGCCATTGGGGAGGTTCAGCAAGGACTGCCATAACTAGATTTGTGCTTGTACAAGCTTACTCTGTCATCACTGTGAGCATGGGTTGAAGGGGCTGAGCCTTAGGAGACCAATTGCAATAGTCTGGGAAGTGATGGAGGCCTGGTTTAATCAAACACAAAGAGGATGGTATGGTTTGAATGTTGGTATCCTCCTCACATTCATATGTTTCAACCTTACCCCCAGTGCAATAATATTAAGAGATGGGACCTTTAGGAGGTGATTAGGTCATAAGGGCAGAGCCTTCATGAATGGAATTAGTGCCCTTATAAAAGATTCAAGGGAGCCCATTTTTCCCTTCTGCCATGTGAGGACCATCTGTGAGGAATGGGCCCTCATCAGACACCAAATCTGCTGTCGCCTTGATCTTGGACTTCCCAGCCTCCAGAACTGTAAGCAACAAATTTCTACTGTTTATAAATTATGCAGTCTAAGGTATTCTGTTATGGGAGTCCAAATGGATTAAGATAGGGAGAATGGAGGGAAGGAGACAGGTAGGAGCCACGTGAAGGAAGTCATACCTACCAGAACTGGTTACTGAATGAATGCAGGACCAGGGGGGGCCAAAGGTATTTCAGATAACTCACAGGTCTCTGGCTTGTTTGACTGGGTAGCTAGTGGTGTCATAGAGAGAGAAGAAAAAGTTTATGGAAAAGTTAATGAACAGGTACAAGTTTTGGGCATATTGAATTTAAGGTTAACTGTGGGGAATCGATGTGGAGATATCTAGGAGACAGTGGTCATATGGGTCTGGACACAGACTGGGGAGTCTTCCTCATACAGGTGCTAATTGAACGACGTGACATGAAAGCCTATCTGTAGTGAGTTATCTCAGCTGCTCATAGGGGCCAGGTGAGTGGTGCATGAAGCTGTCTAGAAATAAGAAAAACAATAGCAAAAAGCAGATGTGACAAAAACCTCGCTGCACAGATATGAAATTAAAAGGCTTCTGATACTTCAGCATATGGAACAATAGGGAGTAGTGGTGACTGTGGCCAACTGAGAGTGCATCAAAAGGTGTTAGGTTTGATTCAGCTCTAGATAATTTTCACAAGTCAGAATTTGGGTACTACTGTACTAGATTTTACTAGATTTTATAGATTTTCTAGAAAAGCCAGAAATTTTTATATTTATGTAAAATTCCCCAACTTTATCAGTATCGGCACAGTTAAAAAAAATCATTATATTATCTAAACCAAACATGTTTGTAGGCCATAGAGTCTGTGGCTACTTCTGTGACCTCTGTATGAAAAGATTCGGGGGCAGAATAGAGTAGGTGTTCTTTGAGTACAGGCTCACATTCTGTTGAACAGAATCAGGACTGTAAGAGGGGACTTCAATAAGTTCATGGAAAGATTCATGCTGTTTTTTAATTTCATTTTTCAGTGAGGTACCCTTATATATAGAGGCAATCTGCAACTTACAAGCTTTCCTATTTACAAAAATCTAGACCTAGAAACTGTTTGAAAAGATCATTCCAGAGTCTCTGAGGATACCAGCTAGCAAAAATCATTCCTTGGGCTGCTCTACTTTTTTTTGTTGTTGTTCTTTTTCTATTAGCCATGCTACAAAGCTTATCCTTTCTTGGCTGGAAATGATAGTCCAATTATCATGGCTAAATGTTTCTTGTTTATAGGTGTATGTTGAGGTAAGGTTGGAGAGTTGGGGTAGGAGGGTAGACAGTAGAAGACAAAGGGAATTTCCTTTCTGGAATCACAAAACCTTTTTGCAAGAAAGGACCTTAGAGACTTCTGGTATCAACCACTTGTTTTACAGATGGGGAAACTGAAGCTTAAATTAGTTAATGGCAGAGCCAAGACTAGAACACAGGTCTCCTGGCTTCCAGTCAAGCACACCATGCTCTCTCCATCTCTGTAAGTGGAGATGATGCAGCAAACTCAGCTTTGGTAAGATGTGCTTTGAGCTCTTTGTTATGGTTGTGGGGAGGAGTTGTATAGATCCCCTCATCTGGTTCCTGGAGTTAGGGAGGCACAAAGAAAGCCCATTGTCCCATGAGGTTGGTTCTTGGGTTATTAATATACCCTCCAAAGTAAAATGAACTAATTGTCATGACTTTTTTCACTGAGGATTTTCAACTTTCTGGGGACTTGTAGATTAAAAGACAGTATGATAACAATCCGATACAGGTCTTTTTCTTTTTAACGAGATATAGCACATGTGCCATAAAAATTCACTCTTTCATAATGTACAGTGGTTTTTATTATATTACAAAATGTGCAATTATCACCACTGTCTAATTCCAGAACATTTTAATCAGCCCCCAAAGAAACCTGGTGCCCATTAACAGTCACACCCCCATTCCCTCGGCCCCTGCAACCACTAATTCAGTCTCTGTAGATTTGCCTGTTCTACACACTTCATGTAAATAAATCATGTGTGGTTTTTTCATGTACAATAATGTTTTCAATGTTCACCCATGTTGTAGCATGTATCAGAATTTTATTCCTTTTTAAGACCAAATACTATTCCATTGTGTGGATATGCCATATTTTTAATATCCATTTATCAATTGAGTTGTTTTCACTTATGGCTATAATGAATATGTTGCTATGGACATTCACTCACATACAACTTTTTGTGAGGACATATTTTTAATTCTTTTGGGGACATAAGCATACACACACAGAGAGTAGCAGAATTGCTGGGTCATAGTTAATTCTATGTTTAACTCTTTTAGGAACTACAAAACTGTTCTCCAAAGGAACTGAATGATCTTACATTTCCACCAGCATTGTATAAGAGTTCTAATTTCTCTACCTCCTCAATGTTTGTTATTATCTGTCATTTTGGTGATAGCTGTCCTAGTGGTTGTGAGGTGGTATTTCTTCACGGTTTTGGTTTGCATTTCCATAATGACTGATGATGTTAAGTATCTTTTCATGTGCATATTGGCTTTATCTTCTCTGGAGAAATGGCTACTCAAATCCTTTACTCATTAAAAAATTTTTTTTATTGTTGTAAGTGTTCTTTATATTATGCATATAAGTTCTTCCTTATCAAATATATGATTTGCAAATATCTTCTCACATCCTATGGGCTATCTTTTTACTTTCTTGATAGTGTCCTGTATTAGTCAGATTTCTGCTGCTTATAATGGAATACTCGAAACTGAGTATAAAGAAATGGGATTTATTTCTCACAGTTTTGGAGGCTGGGGAGTCCTAGGTTGAGGAAGTGCATTTGGTGAGGGCCTTCTTGGTGGAGATTCTCTGTAGAGTCCTGAGGTGGCACAGGGCATCACACAGAGGGCACGAGTGTGCTAACCGGCTTTCTTCCTGTCCTCATAAAGTCACCAGCCTACTTCCATGATAACTCATTAATCCACTAACCCATTAATATATTAATTCATTAATGGATCAATCCATTCATAAAGGCATAGCCCTCCTGATCCAATCACCTCTTAAAGGCCTTACCTTTCAAATACCATGGTTGGATTTCCCTCCCTCTTAACACTGTTACTGTGGGGATTAAGTTTCAATTTGAGATTTAGAAGGATTCAAACCATAGCACATCCTTTAAAGCACAAATGCTTTTAATTTTGATGAGGTCCAACTTATTTTGTTGTTGTTTGTATTTATGATGTCACATATAAGAAACTATTGCTTCATCCGGGCTCACAAAGATTTATACCTATGCTTGTCAGAGNCCCTTCTGCCATGTGAGGACCATCTGTGAGGAATGGGCCCTCATCAGACACCAAATCTGCTGTCGCCTTGATCTTGGACTTCCCAGCCTCCAGAACTGTAAGCAACAAATTTCTACTGTTTATAAATTATGCAGTCTAAGGTATTCTGTTATGGGAGTCCAAATGGATTAAGATAGGGAGAATGGAGGGAAGGAGACAGGTAGGAGCCACGTGAAGGAAGTCATACCTACCAGAACTGGTTACTGAATGAATGCAGGACCAGGGGGGGCCAAAGGTATTTCAGATAACTCACAGGTCTCTGGCTTGTTTGACTGGGTAGCTAGTGGTGTCATAGAGAGAGAAGAAAAAGTTTATGGAAAAGTTAATGAACAGGTACAAGTTTTGGGCATATTGAATTTAAGGTTAACTGTGGGGAATCGATGTGGAGATATCTAGGAGACAGTGGTCATATGGGTCTGGACACAGACTGGGGAGTCTTCCTCATACAGGTGCTAATTGAACGACGTGACATGAAAGCCTATCTGTAGTGAGTTATCTCAGCTGCTCATAGGGGCCAGGTGAGTGGTAATTTAAGGTTAACTGTGGGGAATCGATGTGGAGATATCTAGGAGACAGTGGTCATATGGGTCTGGAGACAGACTGGGGAGTCTTCCTCATACAGGTGCTAATTGAACGACTGTGACATGAAAGCCTATCTGTAGTGAGTTATCTCAGCTGCTCATAGGGGCCAGGTGAGTGGTGCATGAAGCTGTCTAGAAATAAGAAAAACAATAGCAAAAAGCAGATGTGACAAAAACCCCACTGCACAGATATGAAATTAAAAGGCTTCTGATACTTCAGCATATGGAACAATAGGGAGTAGTGGTGACTGTGGCCAACTGAGAGTGCATCAAAAGGTGTTAGGTTCGATTCAGCTCTAGATAATTTTCACAAGTCAGAATTTGGGTACTACTGTATGCATGAAGCTGTCTAGAAATAAGAAAAACAATAGCAAAAAGCAGATGTGACAAAAACCTCGCTGCACAGATATGAAATTAAAAGGCTTCTGATACTTCAGCATATGGAACAATAGGGAGTAGTGGTGACTGTGGCCAACTGAGAGTGCATCAAAAGGTGTTAGGTTTGATTCAGCTCTAGATAATTTTCACAAGTCAGAATTTGGGTACTACTGTACTAGATTTTACTAGATTTTATAGATTTTCTAGAAAAGCCAGAAATTTTTATATTTATGTAAAATTCCCCAACTTTATCAGTATCGGCACAGTTAAAAAAAATCATTATATTATCTAAACCAAACATGTTTGTAGGCCATAGAGTCTGTGGCTACTTCTGTGACCTCTGTATGAAAAGATTCGGGGGCAGAATAGAGTAGGTGTTCTTTGAGTACAGGCTCACATTCTGTTGAACAGAATCAGGACTGTAAGAGGGGACTTCAATAAGTTCATGGAAAGATTCATGCTGTTTTTTAATTTCATTTTTCAGTGAGGTACCCTTATATATAGAGGCAATCTGCAACTTACAAGCTTTCCTATTTACAAAAATCTAGACCTAGAAACTGTTTGAAAAGATCATTCCAGAGTCTCTGAGGATACCAGCTAGCAAAAATCATTCCTTGGGCTGCTCTACTTTTTTTTGTTGTTGTTCTTTTTCTATTAGCCATGCTACAAAGCTTATCCTTTCTTGGCTGGAAATGATAGTCCAATTATCATGGCTAAATGTTTCTTGTTTATAGGTGTATGTTGAGGTAAGGTTGGAGAGTTGGGGTAGGAGGGTAGACAGTAGAAGACAAAGGGAATTTCCTTTCTGGAATCACAAAACCTTTTTGCAAGAAAGGACCTTAGAGACTTCTGGTATCAACCACTTGTTTTACAGATGGGGAAACTGAAGCTTAAATTAGTTAATGGCAGAGCCAAGACTAGAACACAGGTCTCCTGGCTTCCAGTCAAGCACACCATGCTCTCTCCATCTCTGTAAGTGGAGATGATGCAGCAAACTCAGCTTTGGTAAGATGTGCTTTGAGCTCTTTGTTATGGTTGTGGGGAGGAGTTGTATAGATCCCCTCATCTGGTTCCTGGAGTTAGGGAGGCACAAAGAAAGCCCATTGTCCCATGAGGTTGGTTCTTGGGTTATTAATATACCCTCCAAAGTAAAATGAACTAATTGTCATGACTTTTTTCACTGAGGATTTTCAACTTTCTGGGGACTTGTAGATTAAAAGACAGTATGATAACAATCCGATACAGGTCTTTTTCTTTTTAACGAGATATAGCACATGTGCCATAAAAATTCACTCTTTCATAATGTACAGTGGTTTTTATTATATTACAAAATGTGCAATTATCACCACTGTCTAATTCCAGAACATTTTAATCAGCCCCCAAAGAAACCTGGTGCCCATTAACAGTCACACCCCCATTCCCTCGGCCCCTGCAACCACTAATTCAGTCTCTGTAGATTTGCCTGTTCTACACACTTCATGTAAATAAATCATGTGTGGTTTTTTCATGTACAATAATGTTTTCAATGTTCACCCATGTTGTAGCATGTATCAGAATTTTATTCCTTTTTAAGACCAAATACTATTCCATTGTGTGGATATGCCATATTTTTAATATCCATTTATCAATTGAGTTGTTTTCACTTATGGCTATAATGAATATGTTGCTATGGACATTCACTCACATACAACTTTTTGTGAGGACATATTTTTAATTCTTTTGGGGACATAAGCATACACACACAGAGAGTAGCAGAATTGCTGGGTCATAGTTAATTCTATGTTTAACTCTTTTAGGAACTACAAAACTGTTCTCCAAAGGAACTGAATGATCTTACATTTCCACCAGCATTGTATAAGAGTTCTAATTTCTCTACCTCCTCAATGTTTGTTATTATCTGTCATTTTGGTGATAGCTGTCCTAGTGGTTGTGAGGTGGTATTTCTTCACGGTTTTGGTTTGCATTTCCATAATGACTGATGATGTTAAGTATCTTTTCATGTGCATATTGGCTTTATCTTCTCTGGAGAAATGGCTACTCAAATCCTTTACTCATTAAAAAATTTTTTTTATTGTTGTAAGTGTTCTTTATATTATGCATATAAGTTCTTCCTTATCAAATATATGATTTGCAAATATCTTCTCACATCCTATGGGCTATCTTTTTACTTTCTTGATAGTGTCCTGTATTAGTCAGATTTCTGCTGCTTATAATGGAATACTCGAAACTGAGTATAAAGAAATGGGATTTATTTCTCACAGTTTTGGAGGCTGGGGAGTCCTAGGTTGAGGAAGTGCATTTGGTGAGGGCCTTCTTGGTGGAGATTCTCTGTAGAGTCCTGAGGTGGCACAGGGCATCACACAGAGGGCACGAGTGTGCTAACCGGCTTTCTTCCTGTCCTCATAAAGTCACCAGCCTACTTCCATGATAACTCATTAATCCACTAACCCATTAATATATTAATTCATTAATGGATCAATCCATTCATAAAGGCATAGCCCTCCTGATCCAATCACCTCTTAAAGGCCTTACCTTTCAAATACCATGGTTGGATTTCCCTCCCTCTTAACACTGTTACTGTGGGGATTAAGTTTCAATTTGAGATTTAGAGGGATTCAAACCATAGCACATCCTTTAAAGCACAAATGCTTTTAATTTTGATGAGGTCCAACTTATTTTGTTGTTGTTTGTATTTATGATGTCACATATAAGAAACTATTGCTTCATGGGATTCAAACCATAGCACATCCTTTAAAGCACAAATGCTTTTAATTTTGATGAAGTCCAACTTATTTTGTTGTTGTTTGTATTTATGATGTCACATATAAGAAACTATTGCTTCATCCGGGCTCACAAAGATTTATACCTATGCTTGTCAGAGTTTTATAGTTTTAGTTCTTACATTTAGATCTTAAATCAATTTTGAGTTACTTTTTGTGTATGATGTGAGGCAGGGTTCCAGCTTCATTCTTTGACATGTGGATGTCCAGTTGTACCAGCACCATTTATTGAAAATGCTGTTCTTTCCCCATTGAATTATCTTGGCACACTCATCAAAAATCAATTGATCACAAACGTAAAGGTTTGTTTCTGGATTCCTAATTTAATTACATTGATCTATATATCTCTCCTTATGCCAGTACCACATTATCTTGAACTGGAGCTTTGCAGTAAATTTTGAAACTGGACAGTGTTAAGTCTTCCAACTTTGTTCTTTTTCAGGGTTGTTTTGGCTATTCTGGGTCCCTTATATTTCCATATGAAGTTTAGAATCAGCCTGTCAATTCTACAAACAAGGCAGCTGTAGTTTTGATATGGATTGTGTTGAATCGCTAGATTGACTTTGGGAGTATTGCTCTCTTAACAATATTAATCTTTCCCATGTATAAACATGGGATGTCTTTCCATTTATTTAGGTCTTTTAAAAATATTTTTCAACAGTGTTTTGTTATCTTCATTTTACAAGCCTTATCTTTGCTTAAATTTATTCTGATGTTTTTTCTTTTTTTAAAAAAATTCTGTTGTAAATGAAATTTTAAAAATATTTTCAAGTTGCTCTGTGCTGGTATATAGAAATACAATTGATTTTTGTATATTGATCTTTTATCCTCCAACCTTACAGGACTTATGTATTTGCTGCAATAATTTTTTTTAGGTTGCTTAGGATTTTCTATATAAAATCATGTCATTTGTAGATAGAGATAGTTTTACTCTTTCTTTCCAATAGGAATGCTTTTTATTTTTCTTGCCTAAGTCCCCTTGTTAGGAACGCCAGTACAATGTTAAATAGAAGTGGCAAGATTGGACATCCTTGTTGTGTTCCTGAATTTATGGGAAAAGCTTTTAGTCTCTCAGCTTTAAGTATAATGTTAGCTGTGGAGTTTATTCTTAGATTTCCTTTATCAGATTCAGAAGTTACCTTCTATTCCTAGTGTATTGAATATTTTTTATCATGAAAGGATGTTGGATTTTGTCAAATGATTTTTTGCCTCTGTTGAGATACTCATGTGGTTTTTGTTCTTTATTCTATTGATATGGGGTATTACATTAGTTGATTTTCATATATTAAACCAGCCTTGTATTCTGGGATAAATTCCACATGGTAATGGTATATTATCCTTTTTATATGTTGCTAGGTTCAGTTTACTAGTATTTCATTGAAAATTTTTGTGTCTATATTTATAAGAGATATTGGTCTGGAGTTTTCTTGTGTTGTCTTTTTCTGGTTTAGGTATCAGGATAATACTGGCCTTATATAATGAGTTGGAAAATGTTTCTTACTCTTCTGGTTTTTGAAAGAATTTGTGAAGATTTTGTTTTAATTCTTTATTACATGTTAGGTAGAATTCACCAGTGAAACCACCTGGTTCTCAGCTTTTTTGTGTGAGAATTTTTTGGTTACTAATTCAATCTCTTTCCTTGTTATAGTTCTATTCAGATTTTTAATTTATTCTTGAGTCCATTTTAGTAGCTCTTGTTTGTCTAGGAATTTACCCATTTCACGTAGGTTTTCTAACTTACAGGAAAACAATTGCTCATAATATTCTCTTTAATACCTTTTATTTCTGTAAGGTTGGTATTGATATGCCCTCTCATGTTCTTGATTTTAGTTATTTGAATCTTGTCCAATTCTTTCTCAGTCAGTCCACCTGAAGATTGTTGATTTTGTTGATCTTTTCAAAGAATCAACTTTTGGTTTTGTTGATTTTTCTCCTTTGTTTTTATATTCTCAATTTTATTAATTTCCACTCTATCTTCATTATTTTTTTTTCTTCTGTCTTTGGGGTTAGTTTATTATTTCTAGTTTTTTAAAGTGGAAGGTTAGGTTATTGATTTGCAATCTTTCTTCTTTTTAAATTTACAGCTATAGATTTCCCTCTAAGAACCGCTTTATCTGCATCCAATAAGGTTTAGTCTGTTGTATTTTTTCATTTTAATTTATCTCAAAGTATTTTCTAATTTCCCTTTTGATTTATTTTTTGATCTTTGGTTTTTAGAGTGTTATTTCCACATATTTGTGAATTGCCCAAATTTTCTGCTATTATTGATTTCTTATTTTATTCCATTGTGGTCACAGAATATACTTCAATTATACAAGGACTTCAATCCTTTTAAATTTGTGGAGACTTGTTTATGGCCTAACATATACATTATCCTGGAGAATGTCCCAGGTAACTGGCTTTTGTTGGATGGAGTGTTAGCTTCTAGTTGGTTTGTAGTGTTGTTCAAGCCTTCCATTTCCTTGTTGATTTTTTATTTGTTCTGTACATTATTGAAGGTGAAGTCAAAATCTCCGAATATTACTGTCGAATTGTATATTTTTCTTTCATTCTGTCAGTTTTTTCTTCATGTATTTTAGGGTCTGTTGATAGGTACATATATATGTTTATAATTATGGTTTCTTGATGGATTGATCCTTGTATTATTATAGAATGTCCTTTTTTGTCTCTAGCAACAACTTTTTTTGTCTGATATATAGCTTGTTTTACCCTCATTTTAAAGGATAATTTTGTTGGATTTACAATTCTTGGCAGTCTTTTCCTTTCAGCACTTTGAGTGTGTCATTCCACTGCCTTCTGGCCTCCATGGGAAATCAGCTGTTGATTTTGAGGATACCTTGTATGTGATGAATCTGTACACTCAATATTTTTTTGCTGCTTTCAAGATTCTCTTTTACTTTGACTTTCAAATGTTTGATTATGATGTGTCTATGTTTGGATCTCTTTGAGTTTATCATATTTGGAGTTCATTGAGCTTCCTGGATATGTAGATCTGTGTTTTTCTCAAATTTGGGAAGTTTTTGGTCATTCTCCTTAAAATAATCTTTCTTCTCTGTTTGCTTTTTGTCCTTCTGTGACTCTTATTATGCAAGTATTTGGTTGCTTGACAGTGTTTTGCCAGTCTCTGGGGCTCTGTTCACTTTTATCCATTCTGTTTTCTTTCTGTACTTTAGGGCAAATAATCTTAATTGATCTCTTTTCAAGTTTACTGATATTTTTTCTTCTGCTAAGTAAGTCTGCTGTTGAGCTTCCTCTAATGAATTTTTCACTTCAGTTATTGTATTTATTAACTCCAGAATTTCTATTTTTTAAAAAATAAAATTTCTATGTCCTTATTGATATTATCTCTTTGAGATATTGTTTTCATATTAAAAAAATTCTTTAGACATGTTTTCCTCTAGTTTTGAGCCTATTTACAATAGATTATTTAAAATATTTATCTAGTAGATTCTGTTGACTGCTTTTTTCCCCTGTGTATGGGATGTAGTTTCTTATTTACTTGTCTCTTAGTAATTTGTTAAAGCTGGACATTTTCAATAATGTAATGCGGCAACTCTAGAAATCATTATCCCTTGCTTTTCCCAGAGTTTGTTGTTGCTGTTTGTTTGTTTAGTTACTTTCCTGAGCTAATTTTGTAAGGTCTATTTTTTGTCATATGTGGCCACTGAAGTCTATTCTCAGTTCAGCTAATGATTGGACCACAATTTCCTTAAATGCTTTGAACCAATAAGTCTCCTAGCCTTTACCAAGAGGCACTGTGTGCATGTTAGGGCACACTTTCAACAATGTGGCAAGCTGGGCTAGCCAGGAAACTCAGTTGGTTAGAGGCTGGTGTTATAACACCAAGGTCAAGGGTTTGGATCCACCTACTGGCCAGCCATCAGAAAAATATAATAAGGGGCGAGCCCGTGGCGCACTCGGGAGAGTGCGGCGCTGGGAGCGCAGCAGTGCTCCCACCGCGGGTTCGGATCCTATATAGGGATGACCGGTGCACTCACAGCGCTCACTGGCTGAGCGCAGTGCGGCCGGTCTCAAAAAGGACAAAAAAAAAAAAAGAAAAAAAGAAAAATATAATAAAAAAAACAATGTAGCAAGCAGTTTACAACTCTGCCTTAGCCTTTGCTTCCTACTTGTTCAGGGCCTCAACGTGAGCCAAAGGTGAGGGATTAGGAATTTCTCAGGCCTTTTCTGGGCCTATGCACAGCTCTGCTCATGAATGTGACTTTCTTTATTCCCAGGAATATATCAGATTTTAAAAGTTCCCTATGGACATCTCATTCCTCAACTTTTTAACTTTTTTGGTAATCTTCTTATTTGCCTCAAGTGTTATTACTGCCTCAGGCAGCTACAGTGTTAAACAATTGCTGATGATTGTTTTTAACAAATACCTCAAGGGAAAAATTGTTTGTAGTGAGTGAATTGAGTCAGGTCAAATAAAGACAAGCCCTGTGAGTAGGTGTTTCCAGGGTAATGCCAGACAGGTCAGACAATAATAATTTTCTGGTGATAAGATTTTTGGGAAGTTCCACACCCCTTATGCCCCCTCCATGGTACAGTGATTGTGTGGCTGTTTGGTTTAAAGGCTACTTCAGATCTTAGGAGAGAACAATGGGATTAGGGCAATTTAAAACACCACAAAGCTTAGTTCTTACTGGGCCAGCCCCGTGCCTCACTTGGAAGAGTGCGGTGCTGGGAGCACTGAGGCTGCGGGTTCAGATCCTATATAGGGATGGCCGGTGTGCTCACTGGCTGAACGTGGTGCAGACCACACTGTGCCAAGGATTGTGCTCCCCTTACTGGTCAAAAAAAAATAAAAATAAAAACTTGGTTCTTACTGATATTCAGTAGTTTTTTTTTTTCTTTTTTTAAAAAAATAAACATTCCTTGGATTTTGCAGGCATTTGGTTAGCTTCCCAGGTTCTGGAAAGGTTCATATTTGCAATTTTTGCCAGTGTTCTCATTGCTTTTATGGAGGAACAGTTTTGTGCACGTCCTTACTCCACCTTTCCCACTGACGTCCAGGTCTTATTTTTTAAAAAACAAGATAGCAACACTTTCATTTATTATATAAACAACACAAGGTCCACAAGAGAACATGCACAAAAATTCTCTACCCATAGTCTTACCTACTTAATATACCAAATGTTCTTTTTTTTTTTTTTTTTTAAATTCCACTTCTTGCCCACTGACATAATGCTTTTGGTACTGTTACAGTCATAGTCTAGATTTATTCTTATATTCTCCTTTTGTTACTTTACATCAGTTATTGTTTCTTAATAATTTGTATAATGATAATTTTTTAAAAATTTTATTTATTTTGTTTTTTTTGGTGGCCAACCAATAAGGAAATCTGAACCCATGTGACCTTGTTGTTATAACACTGTGCTCTAACCAACTGAGCTAACTGGCCAGCCCTTATAATGAACATTTTAATGATCAACGTTCTATCAAGTTTATGTACTATAATAAATTTCACGATCCTTTTTTTTTTTTTGACCTTTTAGGAGTTTCCAACTTTACCAGTATTGCAAATAATGCTACTTATACTACAAGCATGTAGTAGTTTACTGTTTAAAAAAATATGTTCTGGGCTGGCCCAGTGGCGCACTGGAGAGTGCGCCGCTTGGGAGCGCGGCAGTGCTCCTGCTGAGGGTTCGGATCCCATGTGGAGACCGGTTCCCGCTCACTGGCTGAGCACGGTGCGGGCGCAACACCGAGGGTTGCAATCCCATTACTGGTCAGTAAAAAAGACAAAAAGGAAAAAAAAAATAAATAAAAAAATAAAAAAAAAAATGGCACAGCTACTTTGAAAAACAGTTTGGTGGATTTTTAAAAAGTTATATATATACCTACCATATGGCCTAGCTAATAAAAAAATATGTTCTTAGGATAATTCTGTATAGTAATGCTTGTTATCAACAGCTACAAACATTTTATGTATCAAGTTATTTCCAAAAGGATTGAATGAATTTGTATTTCCATCAACAATACTCACATTTCTTTATATCCTTACTAATATTGGTATTATTGTTTTATAATTTGTTAATAAAGATATATAAAAATGTATTAAAAATTATTAATGAGGTTGAACAACTATTATGTCATCTTAGTTTTATGTGAGTTGCCTACTATGTGGTCTTAAAAAGAGCTACGGCCATCCCATGAATAGTGGTTGATATATTCTTCATTTCTGAAAAAGTAATTAAGAGATTATCGTATAGCATCATACCAAGTTGAAGCCACTTGTAAGTTGTTTTCATTAATATTAACCTGTGCCAATCTTTGTCACAATTTTTAGAAGTACTAAATGATATCTTTTTAGCCTAGCAATAAAGCTACCCTTTCTAATGTTTCTTAGAAGCTGGTAATGTCATAGCTTTCAGTTATTCCCAGAAAAATCTCCTTTAACCTCAGCTACAATGTAAAGCATCAATGGCTTTTGTCAGTGTATTGAATTATATTATACGTTGTTTCTTGAGGAAAATGTATGTTGAATGTTACGTGGTTCATGTACAAGCAAACTTTCAGATGTACCACTTTAAAAGCTGAGGATTTTTATTTATTGACTGTACAAATGAAAACTCTAAATAAAAAAAAAAAATAGAAAACTCTACCTGAAATTGGTGATTTTCTACAAAGTCCAAAGTATTGTTTTTCCTTACAACTTAATCTCTTTTTTGCTTTTTCCTAGTTTAAGGCCGATCCTCCTGCCGTGACTTTCAAACTAACTGGGGAGACAGACGACACATTTAAGATAGACTCGGATGGACTTCTATATCACATCAAAGCCCTAGACAGGGAAACCAAAGCTATTCACAATCTCCAGGTGAATTGATACTAGACAGAGGGATCTAACTCCAACCTCTCTGAACACCCTTTGTTCTGGAAGTGTCACTGAACCTTGATCCCTTGCATAGAATCCTGTTATAGCTCTCCTAATATTAATGGCTTGCTTGGAAAACCTCATATGTCTACTTTTTTTTTTTTTAACCAACTACAGAGGGGCATGGCAAAGGTACTTTCTTCCTTAGGCTTTTTGACCAGAGTCACCCAATTTACATTGCCAGTGCCCTCCCATGGCATTACTTATCCTAGTAAGCACCTGGATCAAAAGCAAGCCAATGCTTCTCTGATTCTTCACTGGTGTACGCCTGTGGCTACTGTGTGGGCTCTGGGCCCACCAAGAAGGCAGATCAGTGTTGGGATGGAGTTCTTTTGGGCCTTAAAAGAAGCAGAAGAAACCAGTGATCAGAGGCTTACTAAAAAGACCTTTCTCTTACCTCCTTAGTTTTCATGGTTAGTATCTGAATACCTAGGGATGGCAGAGAGCTAACTGTGAAAAAGAGTGCAAGTCCAAAGCTTTGTGCCTGGTACCTTCTGCTGGGGGCTCTGCAGGCTGACAGTCATAATGGCTCTCTAAGAGGACATGACACTTCCATAGCCTCAAGGGCCAAAGTGCTCTCATTTCACTAACTTCAGCCATTTAGAACAGAAACATGTCCAGTGTCCAGCACACACCACTGATAGAAATTCACTGTCTTGATTAGCCAGGTGGGCCTCTATTTTAGCAGCTCCCAATTTGGGCATTCACGGGTTCTTTCTCCTCTGTAGTCACCAGGCCATGGGTTCTTTGAGCTCTAATTTCCTTTGAGTGATGTTTGGCATGTGATATGAAACTCAAT
Source organism: Galeopterus variegatus (assembly GCF_000696425.1). NCBI lineage: Eukaryota > Metazoa > Chordata > Mammalia > Dermoptera > Cynocephalidae > Galeopterus > Galeopterus variegatus. The sequence continues at coordinate 46,054 of NW_007733798.1, forward strand.
CTCACCAAGGTGGTTTCCTTTTCCTGAACATCAGATTGCAGCCCTGGATGCTCAGGGAGCTACAGTGGTGGGCCCAGTCCCCATTACCATAAAAGTGGAGGACATCAATGACAATCGACCCACGTTTCTCCAGTCAAAGTATGAAGGCTCAGTAAGGCAGAACTCTCGCCCAGGTAATAGGCAGGAGCCTGGATGTATTTATGGAAAGATGGAAGGGTATCAGGTGGAAGGGGCAGATTTGTGTGGCTAACAGCCACAGTTACCACTCATTATGCACTTACTGTCTTATTTAAATCTCACACTGATCTTCTGGGAGTTATTTTATTGTCCCTACTGCTCTAGAGCAGGGTTTCTCAACCTTGGCCCTATTGACATCTTGGGCCTGATTTTTTTTTTTTTTTTTTATGAAAAAGGTAAAACTAATGAAATTGTAGGAAGGGATGGAAATTCCTTTCTTAGATCCATTGACTTTGATGTGCTATTTATCTTATGATTGATATCAGTAGCAACATCTTGGTGATACTCAGTTATTAGGCTTTTGATCATGTTCCCCACAGAGCAACCCTCTGTGATTCAGGAGCACCTTATAGGTATCTTCATTACTGACAGCATAGCAGCATCCAGTGACAACACCCCCTCCCTAAGTTGTGACAGTAAAAATGTCTCCAGACATTGGCAAATGTCCTCTGGGGGGCAAAATTACCCCCACTTGGGAACACTTTTCTAGGGTGAACTTAAAATACCTTAGAACTCTATAATACCCTGGAAAGGTGAGCTCCCTCTCTCATATCCTTTCAGAAACGTAGATTATCATAGTCATTGCTGGTTTGTAGTTCTTTTACTTCTCTTACGTCCAACTCCCAGCTATGGCTAAATCTCTCTATCCTGCATTGACCTTCTATCCTTCATTTCCAAAGCCCCTAATCAAGTGTGTGCAGCAGGCACCTAGAAAGGAGCATCACATCTGAACAGTGCACCTAATGAAAATGGATATTAGATTTTGGCATTCTCAGAAGGACTCTTGACCATTTCCATCAGCTCACCATCAAGCGTCCCTTTGTGTTACTTCATCATTTCCTCCTCTCAGTCTTCAATGTCCACTTCCAATAATTCAGGGGAAAAATTCCTTCTACTTTATGAGGTGGAGCAATTTTACTGTCCTTGATTCTGAGGTTGCACAGCAAAGACTTAACTGACTCTGCTAAATAAAAATTCTTCAGGCTTTACCTTTTCTCTCTTCATCAATAGGATCTTCTACAGAGGTGTTTTTCAAACTTTTTGGTCTCAGGACTCCTGTATTCTCTTAAAAATTATTGAGGACTCTAAAGTACTTTTAGGCACGTGGGTTATATCTAGTGGTGTTCTGGCAAATGATTAACAGCTGTTTTTCTGGAGGGAAAAGCCCTGCTTTGTAGCATTTGCCAATTTCCATGGTATAAATACTCCTACCATAGCCTATTTCAAGCCTAATGGTGTTAATAATTGACTCATAAAATTTCTGAAAATCCAACAATTGGCTCTTATGAGCTGGTTTCAGTACCTAACTGGTTATACTTATCAATATTTACTGTATTAGAAATTAAAACTGAGAAATTAAAAAATATTTATTAACTTAAAATAACACTGATAACCATATTTTAATGGAAAAAAAACTATTTTCAGATAAAAATAATCTAGCGAAAAGAATGACATTGTTTTAATCTTTGCAGATCTCTTTGTCCATGTTAGTAGAAAACAACTGGATTTTCATGTCGGTTTCTACATCCCTTCTGACATATAATACTTTGGTTGAAGTATATGAAGAAAAATTACCCTCAAAATGTGGACGTTCTTTGGTACTATACCAAAACTTGACAAGCAGTAATTTCTTAAAGATTAGTTGGAATCTGAAACCTATTAATGATTTATTTTATACTTCTTTACACTAAAATTCATTAAATTATCTCATACTTTGAATACATCTTTTACACATGCACAAATTTTAACTCCACAGACTCCTTAAAACCATCCCAGGAACACCCCCATGTCTTAGGACTACTCTTTGAGAAACTCTATCTTAGCTAGGGGAGAAGAATAGAGATTTATTTCCCTAGTGATATGAATTATCACACCTTCCCTCATTCTATCTCTGTTTCTTAGAAGGCAAAAGTGATTACGGTTGGTTTGGGTTTCAATTAATATCTTTTATTGGGGGGGGGTACATTTTGTTAAACAGGAAAGCCTTTCATGTATGTCAATGCTACAGACCTGGATGATCCAGCCACTCTCAATGGCCAGCTTTCTTATCAAATTGTCATCCAGCTTCCCAAGATCAACAATGTCATGTACTTTCAGATCAACAACAAGACGGGGGCAATCTCCCTTACCCGAGAAGGTAAGTTAAGGGCTGCCCTCATAGCACTAAGTCAGACTTAGGTCACCTTCACAGACGTTTTCTTTTCTCTTCTCCCCCACTTCCCATAGGGTCTCAGGAATTAGATCCTGCTAAGAATCCTTCCTACAATCTGGTGGTCTCGGTGAAGGACATGGGAGGCCAGAATGAGAACTCCTTCAGTGATACTGCGTCTGTGGATATTACGGTGAAGGAGAATATTTGGAAAGCACCAGAACCTGTGGAAATTGTAGAAAACTCAACTGACCCTCACCCCATCAAAATCACCCAGGTAGTACCCAAGTAACACCTAGAGCCTACTAGATAAATGGCTTCACTTTGTAGAGACCCACCCTCAAGATTTTCACTTATATATTTACTAGACACGTTTTTGCATTATAAAAGCAAATATAGTTTAATTATAAAGCAAATAGTTTCTGACCCCTAGTCTCTGGAGTTTACTATCAGTGATGGAAAGCTTGAGTTCACATATATTTGAGCTTTCAGAGTGAACTCTACTCACCCTCACCTTAAAAGTAGATACCAGTGATGTTTGTCATTCCCTGTCACTAGTGTGGGGTATGGCTTCCCTAGAGAGAGTGGTATATGGTGCATACATCATGTATATTCATGTGGTTTGAATTTAGGTTTGCAAATACTTATGAAAGGTTGCTTCTTATTCTTGTGGGAAAACATCTTGACCCAATAGACTCATTCCATCAGAGTCTGAGGGACAGAGACAGGATTGGCCAAGGGTAAAAAAGTCATAGTAAACAGCCTTTACCCTCGGACTCCCCCATCTGTCATTCCATCTCCTGTATGTGCCTCTTCCTCCATTCGAATGCTCCTACTTCCCCACCCCTATGGCAGGTGCTCTCACCTTGGTCCCCTCTTACCTTATTTCTTGGAAATCCACTCTGGACTCCACCCAGATCAGATCTTTTCTGGTAGCCTAGGAGGTTCCTTGACATGAAAGCTGTGCATTAGTGGGAGATCCCTGGATTTGGAAGCGGACAACCCAAACCATGCCCTTGTTTTATGATTTTAACAAGTGATCATAAACAAGTCATTTAACTATTCTGAATCCCAATTTCTCATCAATAAAATGGGGATAAGAACACCTTTCAGGGTTGTTGTGAAGATTAACAGAGGCAGTATCTGTGAGAGTGAATAAAGGGTGTCAGTGGTAGGAGGAAGTACTGGTCTGTATTTCCCCTAGGAATCTTTAAAAATACTATTGTTAGGCGCCCTGAAATGGTTCATCCCATCATATCTATTGTCTAACATTTATTGAATGTTGAATTAATGAATTTCATCTTCAGAGAGGAAAAAAAAAAAAAGAATGAAAGCAAGAGGAATTGTGCTTCGCCAGCGAAGAAAGCACGTCAGCACTCATTACCATGAGAACTTCAGATCTGGGGCCCAGACGGAAGTCTTGCTATTTATTATTTAGGTTATCCCCACAGAGATTTGAAAATGTTAAAAAGAACTCGTAGGTTTAGTTGCTCTTGGTGCTCTCCAAGAAAAGAAATTCTGGGCTGCCACATCCAATTGCCAAGCCTGGAGAAAGTGTTTTGGGTGTTCTGAAACCTAGTGAGAGGAGTGGGGAACACAGTTCGAGAAGAACTTGGGCTGAACTTTTAGGACACAAGGGGGCTCATTTTAGAACCAAGAACACAGTCTTTGGCATAGACAGTGGGTGGCACTTAAATAACTAGTGAGGGACAAAGTTGTTTCCTTGATACCCTTGCCAGGCTGGTCTGAAAAAATTGTTTAGTTGTGGACATTTCAACTAGCTGAAGGACCCTGGGCAAGTCACTTAAATTTTTTGTGCCCTGGTTTCCTCATGTATAAAATTGGGATAACAGTCTCTAGTTCATAGGACTGTTTGAGGATTAAATGAGATAGTACATTAAATTGTTTAGAATTGTGTCTGGTATGTAATAAACATTAATATTAGATGGTAATACTCTTAGTATTAATGGTAATGAACATTAGTATTAGAAAATCAGAGGCCAGGCTCTGTCTATACAGCAAGTACAACAAGTAGCCTGGTCTTGTTCTTGAGCTTTTTTTCTTTTTTTTGCCAGGTTTTTTGCAAAACAGCTCTAGGAGTTGGCAGCTATTCTTATCCCTGAAGTCTTTAAGATTAAATATTTAGGGTAGGAATGTGCCTTATTTGCGTATCATTTGTCTTAACTACATAGCGGCATGGAGGAGAGTTTAAAGGGTCTCCTATTGCTCTTATTCATCTTCATTGTTGAATTTTAGAAGCTCGTCATGCATCATGGCTTAATCCTCACATCATGCCAGCTAAAAAGTACATTTTGTTTCTTAAGTTGATGGATATGGATATGGATATGAAGCCTTCACAGTCAGACTTCCAAAAGAAAACAACCCACAAAGTCTTTAGAAGGTTTGCAAAGAACTGCTTTAGAGAAGAAAAATTCCCTGATGTGCTTTTTTGAACAATATAACTTTTTTAAAAAAGCTTGAAGTAAAAAATATAATGCAGTTGTTATAAGAAACCATGGACATATGAACAAGGTTGTCAGAAATTTCAAATAGAGAAACAGAAAACTGTTTACTTCCTTTCCACTTCTCTGGGTCCAAATGTATCTTTCCTCACGATTCACTTTGGGCCCTGTAGGTGCGGTGGAATGAGGCAGGTGCACAGTATTCCTTATTCGAAAAAGAGAAGCTGCCAAGATTCCCATTTTCAATTGACCAGGAAGGAGATATTTATGTGACTCAGCCCTTGGACCGAGAAGAAAATGATTCAGTGAGTAACATGGGAGAAACTTCACAGGCGACAAGACAAAGTCCTATGCCCATCTGCAGTTGACAGCGAAATTTATTTTACTTAAAGGAAAAAAAGTATTTCAGATCCCAGCATATTATTGACTCTTAAAGGCATTATAATATGATAATTCCCCCACAAATCCGGCCCATTTCATTTTTTCTTATTTCGCAGTTCTAAGTAAATTGAAAATAAGGGGATAAACGAAATAGAAACAAAACAGCTACTTTCTCTGCATTTTAAAGGAGATGGTGAGGGAGTCTTAACTCTGACCTTCTTGTTGTAGTATGTTTTTTATGCAGCTGCAAAGGATGAGTATGGAAAACCACTTGCACGGCCATTGGAAATTCATGTGAAAGTTAAAGATATTAATGATAATCCACCTATATGTCCAAGTACAGTGACTGTATTTGAGGTCCAGGAGAATGAAATACTGGGTAAGAAATGAGAGCTGTTCAATGCTGTGTAACTGTCCTCCCTGCGTTAACTCTGTAACACTTTTCTCCTGTTTGTTGAGTAAAGGTGGGCAGGTAGACCTAATTGGGAGTCAGTTGTCCATTTCTAGTGTGGCATAGAGGTTGAATGCACCTTGGGAGTCACATAGGTACAGTATTTTGGATCAAACAGTATCTGGGTAGTATTCTTAAATTGGAGCTTTTATAACCATCACCACCACTATTACCACTACTATCACCTTTCTGCTATCACTGGCACCAGAACCACCTACACCAGTATCCTGTATACATGTGTAAGGATATTTCATTTGCAAAATTTTTCCATAAATGATCTTATCTGACCTCTAATAAGCTCATTAAAAGAGATATAATCTCATCCAAATTTGCTAAATATTTAAATATACTCAAAGCAGTAAGTAGTTGACTTTTAACCCTCTCTAGGAAGCTGAACAATTTAACCACCTACACCAGTATCCTGTATACATGTGTAAGGATATTTCATTTGCAAAATTTTTCCATAAATGATCTTATTTGACCTCTAATAAGCTCATTAAAAGAGATATAATCTCATCCAAATTTGCTAAATATTTAAATATACTCAAAGCAGTAAGTAGTTGACTTTTAACCCTCTCTAGGAAGATGAACAATTCAGCAGGCTGGGAGATGAGGTTCAAGTCTCATCTTAGTCCTTTTGGTCTTGACTTGCTACATTTTCTTTTGCTGTGTCTCATGATAGCTTTACGATTAGTTGGGTCTGATTAGTTTTCCTAGATCGATTGAAGTTGACTTTTAACCCTCTCTAGGAAGCTGAACAATTCAGCAGGCTGGGAGATGAGGTTCAAGTCTCATCTATTTTAGTCCTTTTGGTCTTGACTTGCTACATTTTCTTTTGCTGTGTCTCATGATAGCTTTAGTTTTGTATAGGAACAACTACTATAAGAATTTATTGCTTATGATTTCTGGGAGTTTTATAACTTCCCTGGATTTGGGACAACCCTTATCTGTTTCCTCCTTGGTGCTGAGACCTTTGACTGAGCAGGCTGGCATTTCTTGAAATGCTCTGGTCTGTTGTGCTGTGAATGATTCAGAGGCTTATGAGCTTAGCAGCCTCTTACAACTACCATTTCTAGGGCTCTGCCACCCTTGGGGGCACTCTCACCATTTTCTTTTCTTCTGTCTCCTCCTCTCACCGCACAGCTTCATGAATGATTCAGAGGCTTATGAGCTTAGCAGCCTCTTACAACTACCATTTCTAGGGCTCTGCCGCCCTTGGGGGCACTCTCACCATTTTCTTTTCTTCTGTCTCCTCCTCTCACCGCACAGCTTCAACATAGTGGGTGCTTTCCTGGAGGTCCGTTGTGGCTTGGTCACTCTGTGTCCATCCTTTTCCTTCTTGCTGTCAGGTGTCATACACAGGCCACATGTTGTCCGTGTGTTCTGTTCATGGCCTCTTTGTTTCATTTATTCCAACTCTTGCTGCAACAGAGTTAAATGACAGCTTGAAGGCTTTCAGTTAACTATAAGGAAGAATCCTCTCGCAGAGACAATTGTGTAACAATGGAATGTGTAACAACAGCCAACAAACACTTGTGGCATCACCCTTTCTGGAAATCTGAGATGGTCTGTGATGTGAATGAATGCAGAAAACCTTTAAAGACCCTTCAAGATGGCATCTCAAGTCTCTTTGTATTGGGCCAAACACTTAGTGTATTTGTCATCTATTGCCACATAACAAATTGCCCCCAAACATAGAGGATGAAGGCAACAAACATTTATGATCTCAGTTTGTGTAAGTCAGGAATCAGTGCAGTTCAGCTCGGTGTCTCTGATTCAGAGTGAGAGCTCGAGAGAGAGAGTGAGAAATGATGACTGACGCAGAAGTCATCGTCTTTCTACAACCTAATCTTGGAAGTGACTTCCCATCACTTTTGCTGTATTCTATTTATAAGAAGCAAGTCACTAGGTCCAGCCCACAATCAAAAGGAGGGGGTTATGAAAAAGCATGAATATCAAGAGATGGGGATTATTGGAAGCCCTTCATTTGGGAAGAGACATGCTATTTGTCTCTCTAAAATTGAGAACTTATTTTGTAAAAATATTTCACAAAGTCCTTAATGAACCAGATATTTTTATCAACTAACTGAGAATGTTCTGTGTATGCAGCCTAAAAGAGATATAAGACAGTGCCCCTGCCCTTCAGGCGCTTACTGTCTAGCTGAGCTGACAAGACATCCACAGATGGAAACATTAGCAAATAAAACCTCAATAAAATATTAAATTATTCCTCAGTACATTTATATTCTCTTGTTTGGTGTCTTGTATTAGCCAATATCTGGTGGGACTCATGTCCCCAAGTCTTAGCAATAACAACACTAATTCTTCAATCCCACTTGTGACCAAGTCTTATATGTTCATACCGGAAAGGTAGACTCTCAGATAAGCTCTACCTCCCTAAAGTATTTCTGGATATCCCTAAGAGGTATGGTGTATGCACCTGAATCATTCTGGGCTGTCACTTTTTCCTGGCCTCAGTCACTCAGACATAGTACTCCTCTCAGTTCTGGCTCATCCACAAAGTCCTCTGCTCCCACTGAAGGGTGTCCCCTGACACTAACAGTCCTCTTGGTTTCTCTGACAGCTGGAAGTTCCTGTGGAATGAGAGAACAGTGAAAGAGATAACAGTCCTCAGGGTTATACTCAGTTACTGCAGGGAAAGGTCCAAAGCAGGGCTCTTAGGCACCAAAGGATTGCGGAATTTGGCAAGGCACTCTTTCATTCCAACATACAGATGCTTTTCTTACAAGGAAATATACATACCACAGAGGTTACTTGGTTGTGATGGATTCAGAAATAAGCAGCTGCTACTGCACTGAATACATATATTCTTCTGTCCTGTTGATCACAATGGCCCCCTGCACTCAGCTCATGAGATATACCTGCATGCGTTTGGCTCCAATGTAGTCACAATGTAGGTCCTTCCCTTCCCCTCCCCCCACCCCAAACCAAGAAATCCTCTAAATTTCCATATAAGTCAGTGGACACAAACTGACATGGGAGAGGAGGTGCTATCTAACTCTACAAATGGGATGAATTCAAGTTTTGGTTCTTAGGTGGAATTATTGCTGCATGTAAAGAAACCCACAATTCCATTTCGCAGAGCAGGATGATCCAGAACCTATCAGAACTCCCTCAGAGCTGGGAGGAGCACTGAGTCATAGCCACGGACTTCTGGAACTCCCTGGACTGAACCACAAGCAGAAATAAAACACGCAGGGCTGTGAATGCTGCACAGCAGAGAGGATGCGTGCCTGCTCTCTGCCCCGTGTATTAGTGTCTTAGGGCTGCCATAACAAAGCACCACAAATTTAGTGGCCTAAAACAACAGTAATTTATTTTCTCAGTTCCAGAAGCTTGGAGTCTGAAATCAAGGTGCTGGTAGTGTCATGATCCCTTCAAAGTCTCTAGGGGAGAATCTTTCCTTGCTTCTTCTGGCTTCTATTGATTCCTGGCTTTAGTTGACTACTTAGAAACCAGCAACATAACTCCAATTTTTGGCCTCCTTCATATCATCTCCTCCTCTGTGTGTGTCTCTGTGAACTCCCTTCTTATAAGGACACCTATTACTAAACTTGGGGCCTATCCCAAATCCAGAATGATTTTATCTCAAGGTCTTTAACTAGTTTCATCTGCAATGACCCTGCTTCCAAATAAGGTCCCATGCTGAGGTTCCAGGTGGACATGAATTTGGGGGAGGGGGACTTTGCTATTTGTTATGGGCTGAATTGTGTCCCCCCAAATTCATATGTTGAAGTCCTAACCCCCTTTTATGGGCTGATTTGTGTAACTTCTCAAATTCATATGGTGAGGTTCTAATCCCTAGTACCTCAGAATGTGACTATATTTAAAGATAGGATCTTTAAAGAGGTAATTAAGGTAAAATGAAATCCTTGGGGGGGTCCCTAATCCAATATGACTGGTATCCTTATAAGAGGAAATTTGGACACAGAAGGGAGACAGCCATCCATAAGCAAGGAGAGAAGTCTTAGAAGAAACCAACTCTGTCAACACCTTGATCTCAAACTTCTAGTCTCCAGAATTAAGAGAAAATAAGTTCCTGTTGTTTAAGCTACCCAGTCCATGATGGCAGTCCTAGATAACTAACACACTGTTCAACCTATCGTACCATGGAAAAGGTTAAAAGAGCCAAAATAAGTTTAAGAGCCTTTGCTCCTGAAGTTGTTTACAGTGTTTTCTAGGAACCTGCTTATCTAGCAAACCACTTTTTAATAGAGGACATGGATCTTATAATGGATGGATTTCCTTCTTTCCTTCTCTATAGGTAGCAATATTGGAACCCTTACTGCCCATGACATGGATGAAGAAAACACTGTGAACAGTATTTTAGGGTACAGAATTGTGGAGCAAACCCCCAAACTTCCCACAGATGGGCTCTTCCTGGTCCAAACCTATCAGGGAGTGTTCCAGTTAGCTAAAAGATCCTTGAAGAAGCAAGATACTCCTCAGTACAACTTAACAGTAGAGGTGTCTGACAAAGGTAAGTATTGTACCCACTGTCGCAAATGCAGGTAATTGTTTTCCTTCCAGTTATGATTCATTAGGCTGCTCTAATGCCTGGCTTATTACAGAATGATGCCATTTAAGAGTTCTTTGCTTCCTTTGTGCAACACATGCAACACAGAAGCAGCTGGGTCAACATGGTAAAGCCCAGAGTTGCAGTCCAGGCAACATTGTTGTGCTGCTCTGGATCCTCTGAGAAGCAGATGCCAAGAGAGGATTAAATGTACAAGGATTTTATGAGAGGGATGCCTTTGAAAGAAAATGCAGAGGGACACAGGGAGGCTGAGAGAGGCATCAGACGGCAATACAAGCCTGACCCTGAGTGAAAGAGAGAGGAGGAAGGAAGGCTGGGAAGAATGTCCTAGACCACTAAGCAGTTGAAGGAGAGTGCAGCATGGCTGTCCAGAAGTCCAAGACTGGTGGCCAAAGGAGTCCATCACTTCCAAAAATGACTGTGCCTTAGCATCACTGCCTTGCTCATCACTGGCTGGGGTGGCCCATGGCAAGTGCAGCCTTGGTGCAGATGCAGTGATGGGTTTCAGAGCACAGCAGTGGAGCCATCATCAGTGAATATTCCTGTTTTTGGAAGTCTGCCGGGCATTTTCACAGCCACCATGATCACCAACAGGAAAACCAATTGTATTTCCCAAGTCTTGCTTTTGAATGCAAAGGGCTCTACAGTGCAAAAGTGGAGGAGAATTGCATCTTGTGGGAAGTTCTGTCTTCTCCTGCCTGCTTCTACTTGGTCATTTGTCAATATCAGGAGACATTCTTCCCTATTCTTTATACAATTTCAGAGCAAGTGGTTCTTAATCTTTGTTGGGCCACAAGACCCTTAGAGAATCTAATTAAAAACTGCATTCTCAAACAAATGCACACATTATTATGAAAATGAGCACAGACAACCAAAAATATATTTACTCAGAGAAAGATTCTTTTCAAGGGCACTCAGATTCCTAGAAGGTTAAGAATGCTTCTTTGAGTTAACTAGCACCGAATCTTAGATTAATAATTCAGAAATTGTTCCAGTAGGAGGCACAGGTTATATAGGAATGGAAAAGAAAAGAGCATCATCTCATGCTGTGCTTCACATTTCTCTCCTTTACGTGGATGTTGGTATTCTGGGGAGTACTGGTGTTTAGCAGGCCACCAATGCAGAATGTTTGAACCCCAATAATGTGACAAACATTGAGTGCCTAATATTTGTTTAGCATACATTACGAGGTACAACAGAAGTATAATAAATCATCCCTGCCCATGATGAACTAACAGCTTCACACTATTACCCATCCATTCCTTCAGCAAATAGTTATTGACATTTACCTTGTTTAAGGCCTCATCTAAGGTATTAGTGATACACAGATGACCCAGTGTCTGTCTCCAGGAGCACTCATTCTGGTAGAAGAGATGGACACATGAATCAATAAATTGCAAGGAACACGTACAAGGTAGCCCATGAAGGAAATGGGTGACACAGTGGAGGGAAAGAGCAGGTGTGGCAGGTGTCACTGAGCTGAGTTCTGAAGGATGAATGTGACAAGTTACAAAATCATGTAGGGCTTACAGAGGAGTGGGAACCCCATGTGCAAACACATGGGGACCTGAAGCAGTTTGAAGTTATAAGAGCATAGAGTGGAAATCAGATTACAAATCGTTTATGTGCATGAGTACATCTATAAAAAATATGGACCAGATTATAAAATATATTAATATGTGCATATGTTGATAGAATTAAACATTCAGTTTCACACTGCAAAAACATAGAGACTAAGCTGTAATTAACATAGTTTTACATAAAATAGTAAGGGCCTTTTACCAGGGAGACTTGCTGCTGTCCCAGTGAAGTTTGCGCAGGGCAGTGAGCCAGGGAGTTCAGGCCCTGGGACCACCCCAGTCTTCAGCCTTTCTTATCTTCAACTGTTCTGGGGACCAGCTCCAACTTTAATCAATACCTGCTTGCTTATAATTACATTATTATTAGATTGTGTGCCTGACGTCATGTTCAGTGCATTGAGCACAAGTACTAAACTATCTGGTATATTAGGATTCTTGTAGGAAACAGATGGCCCCCTCAAAAGGGGGTAGGCAAAAGAGTTTATGTGCCTGACGTCATGTTCAGTGCATTGAGCACAAGTACTAAACTATCTGGTATATATTAGGATTCTTGTAGGAAACAGATGGCCCCCTCAAAAGGGGGTAGGCAAAAGAGTTTAAAGAAGGGATTATTTGTAATGATTGTGAGCAGGGTTAAGGGAAGCCAGTGGGAGGTGTGAATTGCAGTGAGCAGCCTTTACTACCCTAAAGCCTGAAAGGATTAGAGGAGGGAGAATCCCCCAGAGGAGCAAGACCTGTGCCTGTAGGTGCAGAAGAGTGACACCTACCACTTCCCTCCTGCTCTTCCTCCAGTCTCCTGCCACCTGTTACCCAGAGGGCAAGCATGGTTGTTGATGCAGTTCATGATGAGAGGAGGGAGAATCCCCCAGAGGAGCAAGACCTGTGCCTGTAGGTGCAGAAGAGTGACACCCACCACTTCCCTCCTGCCCTTCCTCCAGTCTCCTGCCACCTGTTACCCAGAGGGCAAGCATGGTTGTTGATGCAGTTCATAAGGTCAGCCCCTGGGGAACAGAGCAGCGTGAGGAGAGGCCAGTGGATGTGGAGGGCCAAGGGAGTCCATGGATTTGAATCCTGGCTCCACCACTAGTTAGTTGCGTGACTTTGGTCAGTTTACTTAACTTCTCTACCCATAGCATCCGTGTTTGTTAAATGAATGGGAATGACGATAGTACCTATATCATAAGTTACTGTGAAGATAAAACAAGCAGTGCAGGTGAAGCAGTTCCTACAGTGCTTGGTACCTGGAGACGGCTAACAATCTGTGCTGTGATGAGCATCTCGGTTCTGTTGTTATCCAAATTTCATAGATAAACTGCTTGGGGCGCAGAGACATTGAGTGACACACCCAAGCGCTCACACATCTTGGAAGTGGCATAGACAGAATCTGCACATGGGATTCTAGAGCCCAGAGTCTTAACTGTTACAGGATACAGTGCCTTGTGGTCAGAACGATGGCAACCCCAGCAAAGAGCCTGCTGTCTTGCTTCTTGTTCTGGCTCTTTCCCCAGCCAGGCATCTCATCCCACCTGCACTCCATGCTCATCTTGGATCTAGGTTGAACCTGCTATCTCTGACTAGGTCTTCAAATTGTGAAACCTACCCCTGAAAGCCTGTGCCATTCCCAGGGTTCCATGAGCTACCTGTGTCCCCACCTTCCCTCCTGCAGGCTGGGCAGCAGACTCTTTGGAGGAGGCAAATTGAACCACTTCCTCCCTTACCTAGAGGGAAGGGAGCAGGTATCCCTGGAATCTCCCCACCATAGGGGGCAGAGCAGATGTAGGATGGATGTGTTCTGAGAAGGAAAGAGGCACGGGGGTGCCCAGGTAAGCCTTTCTGGAAGGAAAGTTTTGCACTGGACTGTGAAGACTATGTAAGTTTTGTGAGTCAGAAAAAGAGGCTGCTTCACAAAAAAAAGACCCATCTGCTCAGGAACAAGCCTTACTTAGGATGGGGCAGGGCAATGGGAAGCCCAGGAAAACCTCTCAGGTCTTTCTCCAGGCACCCTGCCCCTTTGGTGACAGGCTTGTGGGTACTGGTGGGGAGCAGAGAACTTTTTCTCCACATAAATTGCATGTCAGTTGTGAAGTTGTTATTATGGCAGTCATTTCACTTGCCATTTTTTTCTTGCAGATAACTGATTTTAATGCATGATTTTCAGTGAAAGTTTGTGATATGACTTTGGTTTTCAGATTTCAAGACCCTCTGTTTTGTGCAAGTCAACATTATTGATATCAATGATCAGATCCCCATCTTTGAAAAATCAGATGTGAGTAGTTGTCACCATTTGTTTTTTCTTTACTTTGTTCATATTACCTGACCCTACTTCTGGGATAAAGACACAGACAATAGTTAGGAAAAGTTCCAGGCTTAACAGGTAGTCTGGGTCAAGGCACCATCAACAAACCCAGACAGCATCTTCAGTGGAATTCTTCAGGGAACACTAACATTCCCTGTTATAGTATCTGGGAACATCTGTTTATAAACTCCTGCCAACGGCTCATTTACCTCAAGGCCTGCTCAAAAGCTACAACCACAATCTTTGTCAAATTGAAAGGAGTTGAATGGCTGCTTGCAATTTGTCATCGTATGATTTGTATGTATTAGGACAATAAATAGATTACTGCTAGGTCTCAAATAAGCATTTTTAGTCAAATATTTAATATTTGGAATAGTGGCAGTTTAAACTTATTTTGTAATAATTGGGTAACAGAAAAGGAGAAGAAAAAGATAAATCTCTGGCTTAAGCTGAAGAAAACTGCTTACGATATTTGCAAAAATTAAGAGAATTGGGCAGAAAGAAAAAAGTCTAGAACATCAAGAAAAAATGCAAATTTACTGATTTCTTGTCATTGATATGGGCTTTAGACTTGGTGATAGCTTTATCACTGCTTCCCTTAAAAGGGACATCTCTATTTTGAAGGTGAGAGAAGCCCATCTGACTAGATTGGTAAGTCGTATGTGAAGTCAGTTATATGGCAGCACAGAGCCCTGTGATGATGATTGAAAATCAAAATAAGGACAAGGTTGTGACAAAGGAGGAAATTGATTTATGACGAAGCTTAGGGCGGGAAGAAGTGTGACCGAATATATCTTGTATAACAGGCAGTGAGGTTAAGTAAATCAAAATAAGGACAAGGTTGTGACAAAGGAGGAAATTGATTTATGAGGAAGCTTAGGGCGGGAAGAAGTGTGACCGAATATATCTTGTATAACAGGCAGTGAGGTTAAGCGAGCATGAAATGAAGAACCCCTTTCTTCCCAGCCTCCATTCTCTTGGGCATTTTATCCTTTCCTAGTGTTGTGATTGCTCTGCATTTCATCTGGACAGTGTTTTTTAGACTGAGGGTAAGAATCATGCTGTGGGGTCCTCAGAGTTTATAAATGCAAACCTGGCTATAGAGAGAGTGAACCTGCTTCTGTCATTGCCGTGGTCCTCTCCTGGACCCTCCCTGTTACCATCTTTAAGATCATGATGCCAAGAAAAGTGATCTGGGGGATTTTCAGGGGAGTGGGAGGGTATAGGCCAGTGATTAAGAGCACAGGCTTTGGACTTGGACAAACATGGGTTTGAATTCCAATTCTGTGACTGGCTAGCTGTGTGATCCTGGATGGGGTTAACCTCTCCAATCCTTTGTTTCTCTGTAAATGGAGTTGGTAATATAGCTATTCGGTAGGGTGTTTTGTTGTTTATCTTTATTGAGCACTTAGTGTGGGCCAGGCATTCAGGGGCTTTACATGTATTATCTCCTTTAATCCCCACAGCAAACATGAAGTAGGTTCTATTATTATCATCTCCATCAGACATATGATGAAACCAACACTTAAGAAGTGAGGTAACTTGCTTCAGGTCTCCCAGCTAATAAGTGGCAAGCCTAGGATTCATACCCAGGCTGTTTGACTTCAGAGTTGAGGCTTTTAACTTCTATTCCTTGGTTGATTTAAGAATTAATTAAAATAACGTATGTAAAATACCTGCCATTTCATAGGTACTCAATATATTGTAGCTATTCATTTATATCATGACTAGTACAATGATAATTATAGTTATTGAACAGATTGGATATGGCAGGGGGAATCTGCTTTAGAATCCTACCAGTAGCTCTGAGATGTTTGTTTATGAGTATGACTGACATTAAAATTAACTGCAACATATTGATCAATAGGAAAAACATGCCCCATAAATATCAATGCATATTATGACGTGTGTCCATTTTGAAACCAAAGAAACAAATTTGTCCTCTGGCAATTATTCTTAATGACGATGGACATTCTCATTGTTTCCTTCCCCTTTCTTCCTTAGTATGGAAACCTGACTCTCGCTGAAGACACAAATATTGGGTCTACCATCTTAATCATCCAGGCCACCGATGCTGATGAGCCACTTACCGGGAGTTCTAAAATTGTGTATCGGATTATCCAGGGAGACAGCGAGGGGCGACTGGGGATTGACACAGATCCCCAAACCAATGCCGGATATGTCACAATTAGAAAGGTAAATAGCCCATTTAATGGAATTTGTCTTTTTTGTAGATTCATTTACTAATGACAGCATGAGGACCTATAAGCAGAGGTGACATGTTAGCAATGATTTCTCAGGGAAGGTGATAGACTCCTGGAGCACCCTTAGGTTATTCTTGTCCTCCTGAAAGAAAGCCAGGATTCTAGTCCTGTTCCATGCAACCTTTTGGATATATTTATACTAAAATATTGTTTGTTTATCTGAAATTCAAATTTAACTAGGTGTTTTATATTTGCTTGCTAAAGCTGGCAGCCTTAGGATGGGTGGCACTCGGGGTCTCTCTTCCCCCTTTGCAAATGGGGGGCATTAGGCTGGATGAGTCCTATGGACCCAATAGGGTATAAATTCTTATTCTGTTGTGCCAGGCAGAGACACCTCTTGAATGACTGGAAATTGAGGGCCTCCTTTCAAGATTTAATAGATAGGTTTATCCCCTCCCCAACCCCCTGCTTTTCTTTCATCTTTTATAGTGCTGCTAAGCCTATTGGCTCTCACTTTGTCTCTCCCTATGTAAGGACTGGGTAGTCTGGAGTCAAAGTCTTAACTACATTAGTTCTATTTCTTTATATAGTGTCTCCCCCAACCCTCCCTCAGTCCACTCCTGTCTCCACTGTGGACATCTGAATCTCGACTCTTTCCTCTGTGGCTGCCTCATCTATGTTTAGAGCATGCAAATGGTTTACCAGATGACTCAGTTGGAAACAGCACGTGATGTCATCCAATATACTTAAAATACTTTCCTAGGGGAGAGAGCGAAGCCTCCCAGTTAGAAAGGGCCAGAGTTACAGCATTAGACAGCCTGCAAAAGTAGTTGAAGGTTTGCAGTCTAGTGTACTGGAGGCTGCAAAAGAAGGCCCTGGAGGACAGTTTTGAGCCAGAATAAAGGAAAGCTGAATGCAGAGGCTAAAAATGAAGACAATATAGAATAATTTAATAGGAAATGGACAGAAGCACAGGGGAAAAGTGCTAGTGCTGTAGTAAGCCTGGGACAGTTGCAGAATTCTGACCCCATTGTTACCCTGTGTCTCACCTCTGACCAAAGTCCTCACTAGGTTTCCGTGGAGAGGTTTGTGTGAGGACCAGCTAGAGCATTAGCGTTCTGTGTGAGTCTGGCATTTAGAAGCAGTGCCATTACAGCTTCCCTTTCACTCATGGCTGTCTACATGGAGAGAAAGAACCTCAGAAGGAAAGGATAAAGGGAAGGGCAATTTTCAGAGTGGGCAGGGGTGGTCTGGGCAGCATGTTGGTGTGATCCCTATGCAGGAGACGGGGGCAGCTTTCTCCCATCATTTTCCAGGACCAGAGATCTCTAGGGGTCTAAGGGAAGATAGAGGCCTATGCATCCCTGTGTGAATGACTCCCACATGTCACTTTTTTTTTTTTGTGGTGTCTTAATTTGGCCATTTATGGCTAATGGGTACTTTTAGGCAGACACTGGTAACTTCAATGATTAACTTCAATGATTAGTGGTAGGTGAGAGCTATAGGCATCCTCCCAGATAATCTTGACATGAGCAGGAATGTTAGAGAGAGCAGGTCTCTGACCAAACTCTTTGTCACATCCTTATTTTATATGTGGTTGTATTCCAAGTGTCGAGAATATTGCTTGGCACATAGTAGAGGTTCAATAAAACAGCCTGACTGAATGAACAGATGAATTCTGTCCCCTGTACAATTATTATTACTATTATTTTGTCTTTTTTTGTGACCGGTAAGGGGATTGCAACCCTTGGCTTGGTGTCGCCCGCACCATGCTCAGCCAGTGAGAGCACCGGTCATCCTTATATAGGATCCGCTGCTGCGCTTCCAAGCGCTGCACTCTCCCGAGTGCGCCACGGGACCGGCCCTCCTGTACAATTAACAACAAATAGGCACATAAGTGGTCATCCAACTCCTGCCTCAAGCCCATGAAGCCCCAGCTCTCTGTCCTTTGGGCACTGTGATAAGACTCAAGTGAGGATTTGTTTGACCACCCATAGAAAGGTGATCCTTCACAGAATAGCACTCAATCCCTGGAACTCTGAAGGATATAAACTGCTGGCTAGCCAGATGCTTATACTCCTGTTTGCAATGATGAGGGATGTACTATAGTTTTAAACAAACTGCATGTCTTGAAAACCACTCATGTCACCAAGAAAATCACTTTGCTAATTAACTTTCTAGTTCTGATGAGGTAGTGTTAGCTGAAGGGCTGTAACACAGCATCCACAGGGTAGTAAATTCAATAAACATTTATCTTCACTGTGAGTAGTTAGAGCCAGGATTCTGCCTGTGGACAGGTGTTCTTTCCCCTCATATCTAAGGGGGCCTAATTCAAGAGTCAGGTGGTGCACACTGGGAACAGCTGCTTCAGCCTCTCTAGGGGGAAGCCTGGAAATCGGTAATTTTGACATGTGCCCAAAGTGATGCTTCAGATTAAACAAGTTTCAGAATTGCTGTCCTACCGTATATTTACCCGTGTCCCACGCTCGGGCCTGTCATGTTGTAGATCATCCTATTTTGGGGGAGAAGTGGGGGTCATGAGCTGGAAGCCATTACTTTGAGCCCTGCCTGCCTCATCAACAACTCTCCTGGGATCTCCTTTCTTGAAATTCAGGGTTTTGCTTTGGTTTTGATTTTCTTAAAATGTAAAATTTGCCAGTTCTCAACTATGGTTGGTCCTTTTGAATTCTTCAGTTCACGGCCTATTTTTAACCAGCCTGGGCTCCTCTGGAAAGCTAATGTGCACGCTTTTTTCTCATCACTGATCGCTGGTGAAAATGTTAAATATCCCCAGTCTCAACCCCTTCCCCTCAGCACTTCATCTCTGCCTCCAGGTTGAATCTAAATCACTAGGTTTGCCGTTCCTGGCAGTAGTGTACAAAAGAGGAATTGTGGCATGAGCGGGTTTTTTCAGCTCACTTGATGAACACGCCTCACCAGATGGGACTGAGACCTCCAAAGACCAGGCCTTTCGTACCTTTGTATCTCCTGACCAACACTCCATGGGTACTGCACGCCAGGGAAGAGCACTGAGAAGCCAGGATGGATGTTATGCAATTCCCCTCTCACGGAGGTTATGGTCTGTGCGATCTAAAGCAGATAAACCAACAATTGGAATCCTGGGTTAGAAGTTATGAGATTGCAGAGGACGTGGAGCCTGCCCACTTGGGATTAGAGGGTGGGAGCAGGGAAGCCGACATGGAGAGGAAGACAATGAGCCCGCTCCTGAGGGAGAGGGAGTCTTTTCAGAAGTTAGGGAATGGCACACGGAGCCAGTGCAGTCATGCTTCGGGGTCTCTCTTCATGAGTGGATATTTCCTTTTCTGTTTAATGGGTGAGGAACTGATATAAGTTAAGTTAAAGGACTGACAGCTCACCAAGAGGTCCTGGGTCCTCCAGGCCTGGAAAGTGAGTAAACTAGTGCACTTTCCATAATCCATGACATAACTTTTGGGCTTTGCTTTGGTTCTTTCATATTTTCTGAGTCCTGGGTCCATTTAAGAACCTGATAAAAGCTAGGTACCCTCTCCCTGAAGAACAGAACAAAACAAAAAAAACCCCATATGCACATATATACAATATTTAGACTTCAGTTCCAAGGGGTTCAGTGACCCTGTGAAGCCCTTTAATCCCAGTTAGGAAGGCCTACTTTAGGGGCTGCCCCACTCATCAGCAGGTCTCTAGGATTAGGATATCCCCACCCCCAGTAAAATCATGAAGTGAGGGACTAAAAGTCATGTGGAACTGATTGCTTATGTGCTATTTAAGTCCTTTCTAAGCTAGTCTGTCACATGTTGTTTAAGCTTATGCTTGAAAACTTCCAGAGATGGAAATGTATTGTTTCTTGACGCAATTCTTTCCCTCTTGGGTAGCCCTGTTAAAATTCTTCCTTATACTAAGCCGACACTGGTTTCTTGAATTTTTATTCCTGGTTTTGTTCAGCATGGCCTGGAACAAGAGTAGATCATTTATTTTTCAATCATCTCTGCTCACCTCTCCCACCCTCCATGAATTTAAAGTCTTTTATTTGGGGGCTTGGGTCCTGAGGCCAATGGGAAATCATTCACCATACAATGTGGAAATCTCTATTATAAGCATTTCCCAACCTGTCTTCTGCAAGCTGTCTTGAGAGAATAAAATCTTCCTGAATGAATGAAGTGTTCCAAGGTTGAATAAATATCAGGGCTGCTGCATTCAACTTTTTTCTTCTAGGAGAGTCACAATGCACGTTAACATATTAAAAGCTCTGATAAGTCCTACGATAAAGACTTTTTCATGGTTGTATTACCATTCTGAGAAGTATGTTTTTGCTGACACTGGATTAAAAATTGCTACTCTTTATAAGAGTTTTTTAAGGCGCATAGAGAATGAATCTTTTAAGGGAGCTAATCACCCCCAAATTAATTTTCCCTCTTTTTCCTACATAGCCTCTTGATTTTGAAACAGCTGCTATTTCCAACATTGTGGTACAAGCGGAAAATCCTGAGCCTCTGGTATCTGGTGTAACGTACAATGCAAGCTCTTTGGCTACGTTCAAGCTTATTGTGACAGATGTGAATGAAGCACCCATATTTTCTCAAGATGTATTCCAAGCAAAAGTCAGTGAGGATGCAGCTGTAGGCACTAAGGTGGGCAGCGTGACTGCCAAGGATCCAGAAGGTCTGAACGTAAGGTAAAAGAGAACAGTCCTGGGCTGTAACCGAGGCCAGTGGGGAGGAGAAGGGGCGGGGAGGGGTGGGGAAGCTGGTCTGTGCTGACTCCAGGACTGTCCCCTAATGGAGCAGCCAGCTATCTGAAGCAGTGTCCCAGTGCATGAGGTGAATTTGGCCTTCATTCAGGCAGGTGTCAGACCCTGGGGAGTATTCCACTTGATGGGGGTTCATTAGTGAGAACCTAGGCTCACACAGGGAAGCAGCATCAGATTGCATTCCAGCCCACCTGCTGCAGGTCCCAGCTGAGAGCTGGTGAGCCAGAGCCAGGCCCTGTGTCTGAACCAGTGATGTGGACTGGGGTTTGGGGAAGGGTTCCAGCCCCTGATGCAGATTGAAATTCTAGACAGAGAGAATAAAGCATAAGCCCAACTGGACTACTAGGCTGCCCTGCAGGGTTAAGGGAATCTTCTAGATGTAGAGTGCATAGATTCCTTTGGTCTCCAGAGAGCTGGTCTGGGGCAGCAAGACTCATTCCAGGTCCCTCCCCTGGAGAGGCTAATGTTCAGGCTGAGGTGGCTTAACAAAATGTGTAAATATTTCCATTTTAGCAATTCTCAATCACTTTTTTAATGCCACAGGACCTACACAGATGTGCCTTAAAAATGTTCAATGATGATTAATTTGCTCAAGATATGTATGTATATATATCTATATCAGTATAATACCTACAAAATCTTTAAGATCATATAGTTAATAAACACATAGATAGGACTTGAACTCAGATCAGCATGACTTAAACCAATGCAGTGATTACAAATGACAATTCCTTAAGTTCTTTAAACATTTGAGGGGAGTCTTGCCTTCCACTGAGCTATCCTTTAAACACTTAGAATCAGCTCTTAGGCCTTTTTCTGATTGTCAAGGAGTAAAGTTACCACCTACTATTTTACTCTCTGGTTTCATTAAGACAGGATAGAACAGTAGGGGATATACTCTATGGTTTAGTGTAGATACTACACTATGTATCAGAGTCACAAATTATGATGGGATGCAAAATAGTTAAATTTTTATAGCCATTTATTTAGCAAATGCTTCCACCTCCTTTATGGAAATGCTATAACAATCATTGGTCACAGACAAGTGAGTAAAAATTTTAGTTTGTAAATGAGGAAAACAGGCATTTAAGCAAATTTCTGTGATGGAACAAGGAAACAATA
This sequence comes from Galeopterus variegatus, assembly GCF_000696425.1. Lineage (NCBI taxonomy): Eukaryota > Metazoa > Chordata > Mammalia > Dermoptera > Cynocephalidae > Galeopterus > Galeopterus variegatus. The sequence goes on from NW_007733798.1 coordinate 68,241, forward strand.
TAATATAAATACTGTTAGGTTGAGGTCACAAAGATAAGGTCAGCAAGAGAGACTGAGGTATGTCCTGTAAGACAGTTTTGAAAGACAAGTGAAAAAAGTGAATGAAGAAAAACCAACAGTGCAGATGTTAGTAGTAAGTCCATGAAGGATGGCTTCAAAGTTTTGAGCAATTTAATTCTCCAGCTACACAAACTTAGAATCCTTTAGCACCCAATGGGTCCTGATCCAGTCTATCAGAAAATCCTATAGATTCTTTCACTGAAATATATCTGGAATCCAAATGCTTCTCACTACTTCCAGCGTGGTCCAAGGCACCACTGTCTCTGTTCTGGATGAATCCTTGCCCTTCCCATCTCCCATACCATCCTGAGTCTATTTGCTGCAGTCAGACTGATTCTTTAAAAAAGTAAGTCAGATCACCTGACTCCTCTTTTAAAACTCTTCAAAGCAATCCCCTCTCTTTCTGGATTGAATCCCAAGTAGAAAGGATTTCTTGTCCACCCCAACACATAGATACCACAGTGCTTGGCATAGAGAATATATTACAAAAATACATTGGGAAAATTAATTTAACTAGTACATTGTTTTTTAATCATTTTTTTGTTCTTGGACATGTAAGCTGTTTCCAATATTTCTTTTATTATAGAAAATGTTTTGAGTATATGTATGCATGTTATCCTTTTTTAACTTCTATTACATTTTTCTTTAGGTAAGATTTCCAGGAGTAGGATTGTTTGGTCTAAAGATACAGACATTCCTATAGCTACGATGTGTTGCTTTCCAAAGGGCTGTACCGATTGGTTTTCCTGTGGTTCTAGTGTTTTCTCTCAAATTCATCTTTCATACACCTACCAATGAGTTCCACTGAGAACAAGAATACGACTGGCTCACCTTCCTGCTTAATGCTATTTGATGGCTGCTTATTGTTTCTTATGATCTGGCTCTTCAAATCTCTGGCCTCATGCTTTGCCACCCACTGTTTCTCATTTATATCCCAATGAGTTCCACTGAGAACAAGAATACGACTGGCTCACCTTCCTGCTTAATGCTATTTGATGGCTGCTTATTGTTTCTCATGATCTGGCTCTTCAAATCTCTGGCCTCATGCTTTGCCACCCACTGTTTCTCATTTATATCCCAACTCTCCCCATACCACCCAGCTCTGCCTCTGCCTCTCTGCTTTAGTTCATGTGCTCTTCTGCTTGAAGCATCCCTTTTCTAAGATCTACTCCTCCAGAAAGACTTCTCTGATACCCATCAGTTTCTCTGGGATCCCAGAGGGCCCCTTCCGTTATATTACCACATTATTGGAATTGTCTGCATGCCTGTCTCCTCCCCCAGCCTGAGACCCCTTCCATAGGTCCTTCTTTGGTGCACTGCCTGATATTGCTAAGCACTAAATAGAAATTGGTGGAGTGAGAAACTCACCGTGCCATCAGTAGTCTATGAATATTCACCCATCTCACTCGGTGTCTCCACTACCGGGTGTTCAAGTTTCCCAAGAGGGGTTGGTTTGCTAAGAGGTTTTAAAAGACATGAATACTTCCAGGTTGCTGCCCATCAGTTTCTCTGGGATCCCAGAGGGCCCCTTCCGTTATATTACCACGTTATTGGAATTGTCTGCATGCCTGTCTCCTCCCCCAGCCTGAGACCCCTTCCATAGGTCCTNATGTGTTGCTTTCCAAAGGGCTGTACCGATTGGTTTTCCTGTGGTTCTAGTGTTTTCTCTCAAATTCATCTTTCATACACCTAGCAATGAGTTCCACTGAGAACAAGAATACGACTGGCTCACCTTCCTGCTTAATGCTATTTGATGGCTGCTTATTGTTTCTTATGATCTGGCTCTTCAAATCTCTGGCCTCATGCTTTGCCACCCACTGTTTCTCATTTATATCCCAACTCTCCCCATACCACCCAGCTCTGCCTCTGCCTCTCTGCTTTAGTTCATGTGCTCTTCTGCTTGAAGCATCCCTTTTCTAAGATCTACTCCTCCAGAAAGACTTCTCTGATACCCATCAGTTTCTCTGGGATCCCAGAGGGCCCCTTCCGTTATATTACCACGTTATTGGAATTGTCTGCATGCCTGTCTCCTCCCCCAGCCTGAGACCCCTTCCATAGGTCCTTCTTTGGTGCACTGCCTGATATTGCTAAGCACTAAATAGAAATTGGTGGAGTGAGAAACTCACCGTGCCATCAGTAGTCTATGAATATTCACCCATCTCACTCGGTGTCTCCACTACCGGGTGTTCAAGTTTCCCAAGAGGGGTTGGTTTGCTAAGAGGTTTTAAAAGACATGAATACTTCCAGGTTGCTTTAATTTGAATTCTTTGATTGCCAGAAAAATTTAACTTTTTCCCCAGAGTTCGTAACTATACTTTTCCTGATAAAACAAGTACAAACACCACATTGTAAACATGAATAAATCTTCCTTTTGATACTTTTCCTGATAAAACAAGTACAAACACCACATTGTAAACATGAATAAAGACAGATGAAATGCCAAAAGAGCATTAATAATAACGATCCTTTCAAGATGTTGTAAATGACATGCAAATGATAATGCAGATAGAACAGTATGGTGTGTGAACTGTCTTCACATTTTCATGCAAAGTAACGCAAGCTTTTTGTTCTCTTTTGCTGTTTTCACTTTATGAAGTTATTCACTGAGAGGCGACTCGAGAGGTTGGCTTAAAATTCACCCCGTCACTGGTGAGATTTCTAGCGTGGCTCCTCTGGACAGGGAAGCTCAGAGTCTCTATCGGGTACGAGTGGTGGCCACTGAAGTAGGTGAGCAGAAAAAGAAAACATAGATGATCAGGGGATGTGTCAGTAGAAGTGGGAGGGAGGGTAAGAAGCTTGCTGGGGTCAAAGCACATCACTACCTTACAGTGGGAGGATGAGAAGGGCACACAGTGTGGGGAGTGCTCACACCTTCCTGGTTTTGTTAAAGATGGAGCCCCCGTGCCCCTAGCAGGGCCCTACCTGGGAGTCGGCTAGGCTTCAGGGATGCTGCTTGCTCTGAGGTTTCCTGCAGGAGCTGCAGATGCTTCCAGGAAGGTTCCCAGCTGAGTCACCTCCCTTCCATCAAAGTGGTTGTGGTTTCTTCTGGGAGCTAGGACTGGAGTCAGAGCACTGCCCTGTGCACCTAGCTAACTATTTGTTCCACCAATCTTAGACTGCATCCCTGCAGATCTCATTCTTTTTAAAGGAGAAAATACTTCGTGCAGTGCTTTCCACTTTGATATGTGTCAGAATAACCTGGGGAGCTTATTCAATATAGATCCTGGATGGGTGGTCCACCCCTGCAGATTCTGATTCACTAGGTTTGGATAGACCCGGGTATCTGTGTTTTGATGAAAGAGGGTGAACTTTTGAAAGGAAAAACTATTTTATATATTATATATTTTATATTATACAAGGTAAGCCCAGGATGTTTGAAGCATCTCTGTATGATCTTCGCATCCCATCTAATTCAGCTGTGGTATTATATATCACCCACTGGCTCTGAACATGGAGTTCCAGGGAATTTTTAAATTAAAAATAAACTCACAGGAATAGTATGCTTACCAGTGATAAGGCTGGTAATATAACTTTGAGTTTTTTTGCATTTAAAGGAATTTTCCAGCTTACGGTAGGAATTCTGTTGATCTTATGCTGATTGGAGGCCCTAATAAGCTAGTAAATATATCTGCTTGGTTTATGAGAATTCAACAAATTACTACTAAAGAAATATGGTTTTAGACCAAAAAATAAACTTTCAAAGTGTGAGGTCCAGGGTTGGGAGCTGGAATGGAGAACAGAGAAGGGAATCATAAAAATGATCCTTGCATGTGAAAAGACTATGAAATTAAGAAAAACAAATACTGCAGTGAAACCAGAGTGGGTAGGAATGCAGAACTGTGTGCTGATTTTGGAATGGCTGCATGTGAGTGGACGGGCCTTGCTGGGGCAGGTCAGGGACAGGCTCTCTTTCTCTGTCGCTTGCTTAAAGTTAAGTGCATTCCACTATCACATTGTGTACATTTACTCTTAATTTAAAATCTCCCAGTTAATCAGCAAGAAGTTCCCGGCTGAGCCTTTATGCTGTGCAGTCCCCTACATCATACCATGGGGATCAACACTTCACTTTGGGTGTGTCCAGGGGCTTTCTCTCATTTTAGAAGTTTCAAGAATAAAAAACAGGGTCCAAAATCCTGTTCCATTTTTAGTTGTTGGCACTGAAATGATATAAATACATGAAAAGACTTCAAGAACACACTGGCTTTTTCTCCTTTGGTTAAGTGTAGTCAGGGACATAGAAGACAGTTGAAAAAAAAAGTGAGAAAACAGGGTTTACTGGAATCAAAGCAGGTCCTGAGTCAAAGAGTGCAGAAAGAGTACCTGTGATTATGTCAGGGAGAAATTAACAGTCAATGTTTACATTGTACTGAGAGTCCTGTGGTAAGAACTTAGTGTTATAACTTACTCCTCAAACAAAGAGTGCAGAAAGAGTACCTGTGATTATGTCAGGGAGAAATTAACAGTCAATGTTTACATGTACTGAGAGTCCTGTGGTAAGAACTTAGTGTAATAACTTACTCCTCAAATGATGCTATGAGTTAGGTACCATTATTGACCATATTTTATGGATGAGGAAACCAAGGTACTGAGAAATTAAGTAACTTCCTTAAGATCACACAGCGACCAGCTGGTCATGCTGCAGAGTCTACGTTTTTCACCACTACTGCATAGTAAATAACACTTGTGCAGCCCTTTCTAGAACATTCCCTTACATGTGGGATCCTCACAAAGCCCACGTTTCACAGCTGAGGAGATGAGACTTAGAAAACTTGACTGACATGCCTATGGTGTGGTAAGGAGCAACTGAGGGTGTGGGTGCTAGAGTTAGACCCCCTGGATTAGAAGCCTCGCTACTTCTCACTAGCTGTGTGACCTTGGGCAAGTCACACAACTTATCATCTGTACACGTACAGAGTTGTTTTGAAGTAATACATGTAAAACATTAGCACATAGATCTTAGTTACTATCATTGAGAGTTTTTAATCAGTAATAAAACCAGGTCTTTGATTCTAAAAGCTTATCTTCTTTCTCCTGCCTTAGTATACATAAGTGCTTGAATTTTATTTTTATAATTTTTAGTTACTATCATTGAGAGTTTTTAATCAGTAATAAAACCAGGTCTTTGATTCTAAAAGCTAATCTTCTTTCTCCTGCCTTAGTATACATAAGTGCTTGAATTTTATTTTTATAATTTAAAAATTTTTTTTATTTTTATTGATTACATATATTCATGGAGAATTTTAATTGTTCTTCAAGAAATGGAAATATTAAGAGGAAAATGAGTGAGCTGATACCATGTTTCAATCATTCAATTCCTTAGGTGGGTCCTCCTTGAGTGCCACAACGGATTTCCTCCTGACCCTCACTGATGTGAATGACAACCCCCCGAGGCTAGTGAAGAACTACACAGGCTTATTCCTCTGCTATCCCCTTAATGCACCCGGAAGTGTCATTTTCGAGGCCACTGATGATGATCAGCAGTCATTACGGGGTCTCCACTTTACATTTTCCCTCGGCAGTGAAAGCTTACAAGACCACTGGGAAGTTTCCAGAATCAATGGTGAGTTGTCAAAAGTATATAGAGAAATTCACTGATGGATGATGAAATTAGGTTTTGTTGGTGGGTCCGCAGTACTCAACACCAGTTTTCTTCCACGCTCCAGGAAGGAAGTTCATGCTTCAGAAACTCTTCTAGGGAAGGTCTCCAGAGGGGATAAACCCCCTGGCTTTGGAGGGAGGAGAGATTATTACTACACAGCATCCCTCTTAGTGTAAATGGATAGTTGGACAATCTGAGCATCATTTGCAAAATTTCCAATGACAGCTAAGAATCAGATTTCATAATTATGTTTACAAACTTGATTGAAATATAATTGACACATAAATATCTTCAACATGTACAATTTTATAAGAATTGATTGTGTATATGCTACTGAAGCCATCAGCACAATCAAGATAACATTTCCCCTACCCCCCAAAGATTTTTCATACCCTGTTGTAATCCCTACTTCCCAACCCACTCCACCCATTCCCCTCCCCAGACAAATGCTGATCTGCTTTCTGTCACTAGATTAGTTTACATTTTCAAAAATTGTATCTAAATGGAATAATACAATATGTACACTTTTTGTCTGGCTTCTTTCACTTAGCACAATTATTGTGATGTATCTGTGTTGTGTATATCAATACTTCATTTCCTTTTACTGTGAAGTCGAATTCCATTGTATGATCACATCAATTTATACATTCACCTGTTGACTGCCATTTAGGTTGTTTCCAATTTTTGCTATAACAAACAAAGCTGCTATGAACATTTGTGAACAAGTATTTTGTAGGGGCATATGCTTTCATTTTTCTTGGTCAAATACCAACGAGTTGGAATGGCTGGATCATAGGGTAGGTGTGTGGTTATGTTTTTAAGAAAATGTCAAACTGCTTTCTAAATTGTTCTTAACATTTTGTATTCCCACCAATATGAGAGTTCCAGTTGTTCAACATTCTCCCCAACTTGCTATGCTCAGACTTTTAAATTTTAGCCAGTTTGATAGGCATGGAGTAGTATCTCATTATGGTTTTAATATGTATTTCCCTAATGACTAATGAGTATTTTTCCATGTGCTGATTTGCCATGTGTACAAAGGTACTTCAAAAAGTTCATGGAAATCTTCATACTATCTTTTAATTCTATTTTCCACAAACTTTTTGAAGTACCCTCATATATCTTCATTGATGAAATGGCTGGTCAGATGTTGTACCCATTTTAAAAATTGGGCTGTGTGGCTTCTATTGTCAAAGTATAAGCATTCTTTATACGTAATAGATACATGTGTTTTGTCAGGTATATCTTTTGTAAGTATTTTTTTCTAGGACATGGCTTGCATTTTTGTCTTTTTTTTTCTTTTATAATTTGTGATTTTTAAAATGTGTAACATTTAAGAATTTTTTGCCAAACCCAAGGTCACTAAAATATTTTTACTATTTTTTCTTCCCTCAAATTTTACAGTTTTAGCTTTTACATTTAGTTCTATACTCTATTTTACATTAATTTTGTATAGAATATGTAGTAAAGATCAAGGTTCGTTGTTTTTAATATGGCTATCTAATTGTTCTAACGCCATTTAAAATATTATCCTTTTCACATTGAATTGTCTTGTCAACTTTGGCAAAAATCACGTGACCACATACATATGGATCTATTTCTGAACTTTCTTTTCTCTTTCATTGATTTGATTCTATCTTTATACCAATACCACATTGTCTTGATTACTGTAGCTCTATAAAAAGACTTGAAATCAGGTAGTGTAACTTTTCTAACTGTGTTCTTTTTCAAAATAATTCTATTCTGGATCTTTTGCATTTCTTCTTTTTTTTTTGTCTTTTTTTGTGTCCGGCAACGGATCGCAACCCTCGTTCCGCACCTCGCTCAGCCAGTGAGCGGGAACTGGTCTGTATGTGGGATCCGAACCCTCGGCGGGAGCAGTGCGCCACCGGGCCGGCGGATCTTTTGCATTTCTATGATAATTTTAGAGTGTAGCTTATTCATTTCTACCAAAAAAAAAAAAAAAAAAAAAAAGCCTATTGGGATTGTGTTGAATCCACAGTGAAGTCTGGGAGAGAAGTGACATCTTAACAAAATTGAGTCTTCCAATTTGTGAGTATGATATATATCTCCATTTATTTAAGTCTTTCTTAATTTCTCTCAGCCACATGTTTTAACTTTCAGTGTATAGTTCTTGCAGACTTTTCTCTAAGTATTAAATATTTTTTATGCTATTCTAAATATTTAAAAAATTTTCAATTCCTACATGTTTCTAGGATATAGAAATAGAATTAATTTTTGTATGTTAATCTTGTATCCTACAACCTTGCTGACCTCATTTATTCTCATCTTTTTTTTTAAATCCCATAGTTTTTTTTTTAAGTGGACAATCATGTAATCTGTAAATAACGACAGTTTTACTTCTTCCTTTCCAATCTGCATGCCTTTTGTTTCTTTATTTTGCCTTATTACTGGCTAAAACCTTCAGTACGATGTTGAATAGAGGCAGTGAGAGCAGAAATACTTGACATATTCCTGATTTTAGGGAGAAAGCATTCAGGTTTTTACCATTAAGTGTGATGTTAGCTGTAGGGTTTTTGTAGATGATCCTTATTATTAGATTGATGACTTAACCACCTATTCCTAATTTGCTGAGAGTTTTTTTCCTTTCTTAATCAGAAATGGATGTTAAAAATTTCAAGTGCTTTTTCTGCATCTATTAAGATTATGGTAGATTTGTTGTTTTGGTCTGTTAATTGGTGAATTATATTTGTCTACTTTTGAATATACTTTTTTGAAACCCAACATTCCATTTCTGGGATAAAGCCTCCTTGGTGATGAAATACTATCATCTCTATATATTGTTGGATTTGACTTGCTAAAATTTTAAGAATTTTTGCATCTGTATTGATGAGAAATATGGGAATAGAATTAATTTTTGTATGTTAATCTTGTATCCTACAACCTTGCTGACCTCATTTATTCTCATCTTTTTTTTTAAATCCCATAGTTTTTTTTTAAGTGGACAATCATGTAATCTGTAAATAACGACAGTTTTACTTCTTCCTTTCCAATCTGCATGCCTTTTGTTTCTTTATTTTGCCTTATTACTGGCTAAAACCTTCAGTACGATGTTGAATAGAGGCAGTGAGAGCAGAAATACTTGACATATTCCTGATTTTAGGGAGAAAGCATTCAGGTTTTTACCATTAAGTGTGATGTTAGCTGTAGGGTTTTTGTAGATGATCCTTATTATTAGATTGATGACTTAACCACCTATTCCTAATTTGCTGAGAGTTTTTTTCCTTTCTTAATCAGAAATGGATGTTAAAAATTTCAAGTGCTTTTTCTGCATCTATTAAGATTATGGTAGATTTGTTGTTTTGGTCTGTTAATTGGTGAATTATATTTGTCTACTTTTGAATATACTTTTTTGAAACCCAACATTCCATTTCTGGGATAAAGCCTCCTTGGTGATGAAATACTATCATCTCTATATATTGTTGGATTTGACTTGCTAAAATTTTAAGAATTTTTGCATCTGTATTGATGAGAAATATGGGTCTATTTTTCTTGTTATCTTTGTCTGGTTTTGGCATCAGAGTTATGCTAGCCACATAGAATGAATTAGGAAGTGTTCTTCCTTTTCAATTATCTGGAAGAGTTTATGGTATTTCTTCCTTAAAGTTTGGGAGAATTTACCAGTGAAGCCTTCTGGGCCTGGAGTTTTTCGTGTGTAAAGTTTTAACTACAAATTCAATTTCTTTAATAGATATAGGGCTATTTGATTTATATATTTTTCCTTGGTTGAGCTTGTCAGTTTGTATCTTTCAAATAATTTATTGCCATATAGTTATTCATATTATTTTATTATTCTCTTAACATCTGAAGAATAGAGAGATATCACCTCATTCTGATATTGACAAATTATGTCTTTTCTTCCTTATGAATCTGGCTAGAAGTTTATTGGTTTTATTGACATTCTCAAAGAACCAGCTTTTGGTTTCATTGATTTTTCTGTTTTGTATTTCATTGCTCGAATATTTATTATTTCCTTTATTCTTCTTATGTTGTGTTTAATTTGTTCTTGTTCTATCAGTTTCTCTCTTCATGCTACTTTAGCCACATTCCACAAAGTTTGATATATTGTTTTCATTTTCATTCAGTTTAAAATACTTTATAATTTCCCTTCAGATTTCTTCTGTGAACCATGGGTTATTTAGAAGTGTTATTTAGTTTCCAAATGCTTCCTACATCTTTCTGGTTTCTAAATTAATTCTATCATGACCAGAGAACATATGACTGGGATACTTTTAAATTTCAGACTTTTTGTCTTATTTCTCCACTGTCTTCTGCTTTGCATAGTTTCTTCTTTGTTCCCTTGAATGTAATGTGTTTTTTCCTCTGGATGCTTGCAAGATATTCTATCTCTGATTTGGAGTAATTTGAGGATTATGTTTTTTGGTATAGTTTTGTTTTTCTTATTCCTGAGGTTTGCTATCTTCTTGGATCTGAGGAT
>NW_007733798.1:78569-104403 GCF_000696425.1 Galeopterus variegatus
ATGAGCTTAATTCCCACTGATCCAGCAGTCCGAAGTTGTGTTTTCACATTATTCATTTTTTTTCTGTTTCTGGCAGGCACTCATGCCAGACTCTCCACCAAGCACACGGACTTTGAGGAGAGACTTTATGAAATCCCAATCCGCATCAATGACGGGGGTCGGCCACCCTTGGAAGGGACTGTCTCTTTACCAGGTAGGTATTTTGCTCTAGGCAACTTAAGATAGTATCTGTAACCATGGGCGGTATGGAGGGATTCTTGTTTTTGAAATGGGATTCTGCAACTATTCACTTTAAAATTTATCCTATCAAATGCTATGCTGCTTTTCAGTTACTTTCTGCACATGTGTGGAAGGAAGATGTTTCCGACCAGCAGGTCACCAGGCTGGGATACCCACTATGGGCATGGCAGTTGGTATACTCCTAACCACCTTTCTAGTCATTGGTGAGTAAAACTTCTCAGATTCAAAGATATCTATTCTGGGCCGCAGAAACATGAGCTGATCCCAGCGCTTGATCCAGGGGACACAGTTGTGGGCAAGACACATACAGATCCCACACTCAGAGTTTATGCCATTGTTGGAATAGGTAGGCATTAGCCTTCCAGTGAAGATGCTGATATACTGAAAAGTTGCACAACTTCCCTCTGTACATTTTCATGACTGTAGACCCTAATTTTTTTATTACCTGGAATAACTCCATTGCATGACAGCCCTGGCCTGGCCACACAGCAGAGTCTCCTGTTCTAGCTGTTTTTTTGTGATCAACTCAGTGCCTGCTACAGTAATTACTGTCTTTCAACAGCTGATCCCAGCGCTTGATCCAGGGGACACAGTTGTGGGCAAGACACATACAGATCCCACATTCAGAGTTTATGCCATTGTTGGAATAGGTAGGCATTAGCCTTCCAGTGAAGATGCTGATATACTGAAAGGTTGCACAACTTCCCTCTGTACATTTTCATGACTGTAGACCCTAATTTTTTATTACCTGGAATAACTCCATTGCATGACAGCCCTGGCCTGGCCACACAGCAGAGTCTCCTGTTCTAGCTGTTTTTTTTGTGATCAACTCAGTGCCTGCTACAGTAATTACTGTCTTTCAACTGTTATCCTCACAAGTTAATTAGAAAATAGATACTTGATTAATTCACGTGCACCTGAGTGAAGGGTTTTACACAGTTTCATATCCTTTCTCTTTTAAACAGAGAGCTGGGATTATTCTAACCATTCTTAATTGTTCTCTCTGCATCTGGCCTTTTCTTTCATGAATGAGCCTGTCACATTGGACTCTAATTCACAGGTCTACAAGGAGTCTCATTTTCTTAAACCCCTCAGTCCAAACTTTTTCTGATATGGGAGGGCCCTTGTGACATGGCCACTACCCATCCTCACATGTGCACAGTGACCATCATTTCTCCCTGAGAACCACTGTCTGCTACACACGTTTCATCCTAGTTGAGCTGGCTTTTTGAGGTTACACCCATTTACCAAGCTCCCTCTATACCTTTTCATGTTCTATTTGCCCTCCCACCTTAAAAGAATTTGAGTTTATGCACCAAATAGCAATTCTCTTACACACCCACTTATTCCAATAATCTTACTATACATTAAAGATTAGATGAGTTTGGGGATATACAAGGAGTTTTCAGGCTGAGAGCAGCACCCTCCACCCAGAAGCAGGCAAGAGAGTGTGCTGAAAACACCACTTCCACATGGGTGACCTGCCATAGACACCATGCAGGCAGCCTGCCAGACACTTGACTGCATTGACACAAGGAAAGTCACCAGTGGAGACAAGAAAAAGAGGACATCTCTCTCTCCTCAAAGCCCACTCCAGAGTAATAGAAGAAGCAACTGCTCTACCAGATAACCAGACATCAGTGTAGAGATACTAGAAATATGAAAACCCAAGAAACTATGACACCCCCAAAAGAATACAGTAATTCTCAAATACTTGACCATATAGAGCAGAAAACCCTTGAAATGACTGAAAAGGAATTCTGAGGAACAATCTAATGTAAACTCACTGAGACAGAAGACTCTGTTAGACAACATAACGAAACAAGAAGAAAATTCCAGGATTCAAAGGAGGAAATTTACAAAGGGATTAATACCTTAAAAAAGAATGTAACAGAACCCCTGGAACTGAAAGATTCACTTAATGAAATAAAAAACAACCGATAACTTAAGCAGCAGGCTAGAACACTCAGAAGAAAGAATTTCTGATCTTAAAGATAGTCTTTTCAAAATAACCCAGGCAGACATGAAAAAATAATTTTTTTAAAAAATGAAGAAAATCTAAGAGAGCTAGCAGACCACCTTAAGTGGTTTTCTGATCTTAAAGATAGTCTTTTCAAAATAACCCAGGCAGACATGAAAAAATAATTTTTTAAAAAAATGAAGAAAATCTAAGAGAGCTAGCAGACCACCTTAAGTGGTCTTAACATTTGAATCATGGGTGTTCCAGAAGGGGAGGAGAAAGAAAAATCATGGAAAACCTATTCAACAACATAATAACAGAAAACTTCCTAGGTATAGGGAGAGACAGACCTTCAGATCCAAGAGGCTTAAAGATCTCCAAACAGATTCAACCCCCCAAAATCCTCTCCAAGACATATTATAGTCAAACTGGCAATTCTCAAAGACAAAAAGAGAATCTTAAAAGAAGACAAAAGTGTCAAGTCATCTGTAAGGGAACCTGTATCAGACCAACAGCAGATTTCTCAACAGAAACTCTACGGGGCAGAAGAAAATGGGATAACATATCAAATACTCAAAGAAAGAAACTATCAGCCAAGAATACTATACCTAGCAAGGCTTTCCTTCAGAAAGGAGGGAAAAATAGTGTATTTTCCAGACAAACAGAAACTGTGGGAGGTCACCACCACATGACCAGCCCTACAAGAAATCCTCAAGGGAATCCTGCATCTGAAAAATAATAATCACTACCACAAATACACAAGAAAGAACAAAACCCACTGGGTACAACAAAAATACAAATGAGAAAGAGAAACTAAATCTTAACCACCACAAAAAATCATGACAAAGTAATAAAGCCCCTGCTTTATTTCTGATTTGAGTAATTTTGGTCTTTCTCTTTTTTTCCCCCCTTGGTCAGTCTAGATAAAGGTTTGCAAATTTTGCTGATTTCTCTATTGTTTAATTCCCTACTTCATATATTTCTATTGTAATCCTGGCTATTTCCTACTTATATTTTTTTGGTTTAGTTTTCTCTTCTTTCTCTGTTTTCTAAGGTAGAAGTTTACATTACTGACTTGAAATTTTTCTTATTTCTAACATAGGTGTTTCCAAGTATAAATTTTCCTGTAAGCATGCATGAGCTCTGCATCCTATAAATTGATATGTTGCGCAATGATTTTTATTTCAAAATACTCTCTAGTTTATGAGAGTGTTGCTTAATTTCCACACATTGGTGAATTTTCTAAATTTCTTTCTGTCATTGTGGTCAGAATATATTTTCTATGATCTTGGCCTTTTAAAATGTATTAAGACATGTTTGTGGCAAAAAAAAAAAAAACCCTCAAAAACAAGAAGTCTTCAAAAAGTTAATGAAAAGATTCATATTTTTAATTCCATTTTTCCATGAACTTTTTGAAGTAACCTCATATAGAGATAAAAATAATAGGACCTTACAACTCCATACGCTTATTCTTTTTAAAATATGGTTGGGATTATTACAATATTCTTAATGGGTTTCTGAGCATCCAGTCTTTTCTGCCTGTAAATTTACTGACAGGTTGATGTCCTTAAAACAACTCCCTTTTTTTCATTGTGGGCTCTGACTGATAGGACACATTTAGTGCTAAGGTACACAATGTAACTTTGTAGGAGCTCAGAGATGGGAGAAACCAGAAGGTTTAGGATATCTACCCAAGGTCTTTCAAACAATGTAGGCTGAAAAAACAAGGTAGGTGTGAGAGAAAATGCATTTTTGGTGTAGATACAATGAAAGTAGGCTTTAGGTAAGTAGACAGGTCAGAGAACAGATTTCTGGTTGTCCTGATAAGACTGTTTCCTCTAGGGACGGGGAGGAAGGGAGGAGATCAACATTTGAGTATGTCCAAAGTTCAGGAACTTTGTCAGATGCTTATACTTTCAGAATAATGTAGGACATTAGGTCTTATATTCCTTGACAGACCCAGTGACAGCTACCAGATTAGGTATGATTTGGGACTTGATACATCCTTACAACAACATAAGTGATAAGCATACTTATCAAAGAGAGCCAACTCCTAGGATCCCTTATTCACAAGGACAAGAGAATTTTGTTGAACCACAAACAAAATGAAGTTACGTGAATCATTTCTTCCTATCAGGATGCTTCTTTATAAATGAATGTGACAGTACATTTTAAGATTCCATCTCTTTGACCCTGGGTTTTCTTTTTTAGGTATAATTTTAGCAGTTGTGTTTATCCGCATACAGAAGAATAAAGGCAAAAATAAAGCTGGAAGTGCTCAGGCATCTGAAAACCAACCTCTGAGAAGCTGAATGCGAAAAGGAATGTCTGAGTTTATATACCAAATGCCATTTCGATAACACAACCATTCTATAATTTTACTTTTCTTTTAACGTGCACTATAATTTTTTTTTACAGATACTCCCTCTTGACCTTAAATATTTTCCTACTCATAGATATTGCATGTGCTATAGACATTAGTTATTTTCCATTTACCCATGACATTTTTCCTCTCTGCAAAAGCCTTAGCTACTTATCCTGAACCAAAACTGTATGCACTCTTCCCTTTTGGAGAAAGATGGGCTGATTAAATATTCTGTACATCTTTCATCTTTAGGGGTCTTATGAGTTGTCCACCCCAGAACTTCCTGAATTCTGCCTATGCTTTTCTGATCCCATCCTGTGGTCCCTTTCATCCATATCTTCTTTCGTATTTCACAGAATTTAGAACATTTGTCAGAGAAAAGAACAAAGTGAAGTCTCAGGAAAAAAATAAAAGAGCGGCTTTGCCCCTTAGTGTGAACAGAAACTCTTCTGTGTTATGAACTTTCTTCAACCCATCGTGGCTTATGTGGCTCTTCGGTTGAGGTTCTCCAACTTGGGAATGGCCAGACCCACAGAAGGGATTCACACACAGCTGCTCTGTCCCCACAGAGGCTGCCTTTTTCTTGGTTCTGTGTTATGAACTTTCTTCAACCCATCGTGGCTTATGTGGCTCTTCGGTTGAGGTTCTCTAACTTGGGAATGGCTAGACCCACAGAAGGGATTCACACACAGCTGCTCTGTCCCCACAGAGGCTGCCTTTTTCTTGGTGCAGGAGCCATCAGCTGACAGGTTTACTCACCACCTACACGCTTACATGCTGCGCATGTTTTCTTTATTTGTATATTAATAAAGTTTTGGTTATATATTTAACATGTGGAAGAAAAAAGGAAACATGAAAGGAATCAAGAATGAGTGTTGGTTGTGGTTGTTTTTGTGTCACTGATCTCTTTGGCTCTGGTTCTCCTCATTTGTGGAGGGGGAAGGACTGGAGAACACTGGTTATCTGTTTATCAAATCTGCCTCCCCTGTAGAATTAGACCAACAGGAGGGGTCTACACTAAAATAAAAATTCACTGCTTACATGATTGCAAATTGAGGTGTTCTAGGTAGGTACACCAGGAAATTAAAAATTTTCAATAAGAGTTTTGGAGATTTGAAAGCATTTCTAGGCCTGGAGCTGTTGTCTGGTTCCTGATTTGATCCTTGGGAGCATCCAACATTACACAACCTCTCAGAAATTTTAACCACAAAGAATTCAACTGTGAAAGGATGCTCGTACAATGGCTGCTGAAGTAGGCCATGGAGCTGTGTTTTTCATAAGTATTCTTCCTTGTGATCTTCCATTATATATTTTTTAAAGACAAAAAAAGTAAAACATAATACCCAAACTCTTTTTAAGACCTCAGTATTGCTTTCTTGTATGTTATACTGTGCTTCAATCTATTTTATGTGTTTTCACAGGGGACTCATTGGAATCCTTGTAATGGGTAAGGTTCTCTCTTGTCTCACCTTGCATTAAAGGACAAAACAAAAATCCAAGAGCAGATTTACTTTACAAATTACACTCCAAGCTGAGGAATAGTCTAACTTTCTCAGGAGCTCTATAGCTATTTTACTTCCATGTTTTTAACCAAGGAGTGACTGGAATGTGACATTTGGGTTACTTAAAATTGCATTTATTGCTTTCCCCACTTATTTTCAGAAAATCATATTATTACTAGAAAACTGATTCAGTCCTGAGGCAGGTCTGCTGAGGTGGACTCAAAGGGGGTCTCCTGTCTCAACTCCATGGTATCCTCTCTGGACCAGTTGGTATCACCTGATAATAGGCTGCTCACACAGAACTTTCTCATCTAAAATCATTGGTTAGTATTAATGTTGCTCCTGATGTTTCTTCCCTGGGTGGGTGGGTCCTCTTTCTCAACCTGATCATTCCATGCTACCTGTTTTTAAAGACCACTTTCAACAGTGGTCACTCTGATTTCCTCCAGGAGACCAGGTCACTGCCTCATCTAAACTTCCACACCATGGTGAGAAAAATGGCTTCCTTAGCCAGGATCCATTCCCTCTTCTGGTAAGAGCAGGTGGATTTCCGACTTGGAAACATCTCCCCCAGTCCCTGCTCAATCTATATAGGTTGGGTAGAGCCAACCCCTTATTTTACCCATCCTCCAGCTCAGTGAGATGCATTTCTAGAATTTTATCTGAAACTCTTCAAAAAGAGCTCTCTTTATGTGGAGTTTGCTAAACTTGTAGGAAGCTTAGAGCATCTGGCTGCCCTAAGAGGTGAGCCTTCCCCAGAATGAGAACCAGAGAGTCAAGAGATGAGAACATTTTGAAGACATTGAGCACCTGAATTGTTGTGCCTGAAGGCAATCTTGCCTTGGACTTTTCCACCCTGTGAACCAACACATTCCTTTTTCAGTTGCAGTGCAATGGATTTCTGCCCTTGCAACCAGAGGAGTAGATATTTGCACCAAGAATATGGCCCTTCTCTTGTCCTACCATTAGTGCCCCTTTGGTTTCCTCAGCAAGCCTGGGACTTAGAATCCCTCTCAATGCCAAGGTGTGAGCACAAATCCTGACTCATAGTGGCTCCTCCATAATCTGTTGAAGAATGATAAATGAAACAGCTGATTCATTTTGACCACTTAAGCTGCTGTTATTTAAATGCCACCCATGTGACAAAATCTGAACTAAAACTCTCATCCTTTGTGTTCACTTACAGTATCCACGAACTCCCACCTCACCACCCTCCTTTTCCCTACACACAAACCCTGATGCTCCATTCAACATCCTCTGAACAGGCTATAGCAGAGAGTGCAGACTGAATGAAAAACTCCCAAGAATTTCTGGATGGTAAAGAAATAGCTGTGAGACCAAGAGGGTTTCAGAGGTGAGGTGGGGATGTAAGTGAAGAATCTTGTGGGCAGCTATGTAGAAAGTCTCAGGGGCTTCATGGAACAGTGAATTGAGTAGAGATATCAAGGTCTCAGTCGATGGCCTAGATAATCCACAAGCAGAAAGCTGAGATTACTTCTGGAGTATTGTAGAAAGTCTCAGGGGCTTCATGGAACAGTGAATTGAGTAGAGATATCAAGGTCTCAGTCCATGGCCTAGATAATCCACAAGCAGAAAGCTGAGATTACTTCTGGAGTACCTAGTACAAGAAGGGAATGACTTGCTTTCAGGATTCTGTACACTGCCATATGCATCATGGGAGTTTGGTAAACTTGGAAACTTAAGAGTTATCAGAAAAGATACAATATCTTACAATATCACCTTTAAAAAACCACATTAACCATTTTCCAGTGTACAGTTTGGTGGCATTAAGTACATTCACATTATTGTGCAACTATTTCCACCATCCATCTCCAGAATTTGTTCATCTTCTCAAATGAAACTCCACAACCCTTAAACAATAGCTCCCATTCCTCTTCTCCCAAGACCCTAGTAATACTATTTTAACTTTCTGTCTCTATGAATTTGACAGGTATATAAATGGAATCATACAAAACTTGTCCATAGTAATATGTTAAGACAGGGTTTAAAATAGTAGTTAAGAGATGGCAGGAGTGTGCCCAGGGTCTTCAGGAGACACTGAATGCAGCCCCCACCACTGCTGCAGACACCACTTCTGCATGGGTTTTCTGCCATACTCACTGCCACTGCAAGGTCGGCTCATCATCACACAGCAGATGTGGCCACTGTGCAGGTGGCCTGCTGACTACTTGACTGCATTGACACAAAGAGTCACCAGTAGAGCCTGTGGAAAGAGGTGAGTGAGTGCAGACTCATGACCCAGTGGCCCAACCCACAGGGGGAATTATGCTGCCACACATGGTGGTTCACCTGGGAGGTGGAGTTATGTGTGCAGCCTATGAGACTGCCTTGATCTGGGGAGAGACACATGCAGAATCCCCCAAGAGTGCAGAATCTCAGGATACCCAAATAGAGTAAGAAAGAAAATTCCCAATCACTACCAATCCATCCCCTAACTGGGGGAAGCAAGAACCCAGGAGGAGCCTCTGCTTGTAGGAAAGAGAAACAAGAAATCCTGCCCAAGGTCACCCATTCAAATTGAGGAGCTCTAGTACACCCCAGTGCACTCATCAGGGTCACGGAACAGAAGCCATGGTGCCAAAAAGCTCTCCCGGGATCACCCATCCCAGCCAAAAAGTGACAGGGCACACAAGCACTTCTCCTAAAAACTTGAGAGCTTGCCTGCATCCTTGACAAACTAACATAGTATCTCTAACCTCAGCAAAGAATCACTAAGTCACCCACTGCCTAGGCCATGGAGAGGCTCACACGCAACTCCCACACTGAATATGGCTGAAGTATACACACAGAGAATAAACTCCTACATCTACCCAGAATTAATACTAAAACACCCTACTCAATTGTCAATAAAAAACACATCTAAAGGAGGCAGTCTCTCTCCTCAAAGCCCACTCCAGGGTAATAGAAGAAGCAACTGCTCTACCAGATGACCAGACATCAATGTAGAGATACTAGTAATAAAAAACCAAGAGAATATGACTTCACCAAAGAATATGAAATTCTCAAGTACCAGACCCCATAGAGCAGGAAAACCTTGAAATGAGTGAAAAGAAATTCTGAGCAACAATCCTAAGGAAACTCACTGAGATATGAGAAGACTCAGATAACACAATAAAATGAGAAAAAGCATTGAAGATATGAAGGAGTAAATTTACAAACAGATTAATACCTTAAAAAAGAATGTAGCAAAACTCCTGAAACTGAAGGATTCATTCAATGAAATAAAAAACACAACCAAGAGCTTAGGCAGCAGATTAGAGCAGCAAAAGAAAGAATTTCTGACCTTGAAGACAGTATTTTCAAAATAACCCAGAGGGACAAAAAAGAAAAAAAGAATTTTAAAAAATGAGGAAAATCTAAGAGAGCTGGCAGACAACTTTAGGTGCACAAATATCTGAATCATTGGTTTTCTGGAAGGGAAAGAGAAAGGAAAAGGCATTGAAAATATATTCAATGAAATAATAATAGAAAACTTCCCAGGTATAGGGAGAGACATGGACCTTCAGATCCAGCAGGATCAAAGATCCTCAAACAGAGTCAACCCAAAAGGATCCTCTCCAAGACACATTACAGTCAAACTGACAAAGCTCAGAGAAAAAAAAGAGAAGCTTAAAAGCAGCAAGAGAATACCATCAAGTCACCTACAAGGGTGACTACAAAGACTAACAGTTGACTTCTCAAAAAAACTCTAAAGGCCATAAGAAAATGAGATAATATATTCAAAATTCAATAAAAAAACTGACAACCAAGAAAACTATAACCAGCAAGGTTATCCTTCAGAAATGAGGGAGAAATAGTGCATTTCCCAGACAAACAAAAACCGCAAGAGTTCACCACAACACAAACAGCCCTGCAAGAAATCACCAAGGGAGTCTTGCATCTGGAATCAAAAAATGTTACTCACTACCACAAATACACAAGAAAGAACAAACTCACTGGTAAAACAAAAATGTAAACAAGAAAGAGAAAGAAACTACATACTACCACCTCAAAACCAACAAAGCATCTGGAATCAAAAAATGTTACTCACTACCACAAATACACAAGAAAGAACAAACTCACTGTTAAAACAAAAATGTAAACAAGAAAGAGAAAGAAACTACATACTACCACCTCAAAACCAACAAACACCAAAGACAACAAAAGGGTAAGAAAGGAAAAAAACATATTTAAAACATCCAAATGATAATCAATAAAATGCCAGTACTAAGACAATACCTTTCAATAACAACACTAAATGTAAATGGATTAAATTTATCACTCAAAAGACACAGACTGACTGACTGGATTAAAAAGCTAGATCCAACTATATGCTGTCTTCAAGAGATTCACCTCACCTGTAAAGACACACACAGACTAATAGTGGAGGGATGAAGAAGGTATCTCACATAAATGGAAACCAAAAATGAACATGAGTAGCTATTCTTATATCAGATAAAAGAGATTTTAAACGAAAAACCATAAAAAGAGACAAAGAAGGACATTATATAACAATAA
Organism: Galeopterus variegatus; assembly: GCF_000696425.1. Lineage (NCBI taxonomy): Eukaryota > Metazoa > Chordata > Mammalia > Dermoptera > Cynocephalidae > Galeopterus > Galeopterus variegatus. The sequence continues at coordinate 89,155 of NW_007733798.1, forward strand.
AGAGGTCTATCCGGCAAGAAGATGTAATGATCATAAATATATATGCACCTAACACCAGAGTACCTAAATATAGAAAGCAAATACTATTAGATCTAAAGGAAGAGATAGACCCCAATATGATAATGGCTGGGGACCTGAACACTCCTCTTCCAACACTGGAAGATCATCTAGACAACAAATCTGTTGCTTTGCCTCACACAGGTGACAGAGATGCAAAAAGGATTACTCAAAGCCCATTTTTTCTGAGCAGTGAGACACGCTGAAGGGGTTAATTCCTGGAACCCTCAAGAGAGAGGCATTCCTCCTTTGGGAAATTAACCACGAACTGGGGTTCTCTCTCCATATTTATTCACCAGACCAGGAAGTTACAGAAAAGGAACATAAGTGGAGTCATGGCTAAGTATAGTTTAACAATAGAAACTGGTAACATCAGTGAAATAACAAAGCGACATTCCATAATGCAATTTGCAAAAGGTTAAGTCAATCCACCAACAAAAGCTTGTTCTTAGCAAACATTTTCTTTCCCTACAGCAATTTCCTTAGTATTTTTACATAACAATAAAGTAACTTGTCTGTCCTTGAGCCAGCAACTTTGCTGTGTTACAATTCTATATCTACAACAGAGACTTTAGCCTGGGAAAAGTTTCATGTCTTTTGCAAGCTTAACATTTCCATATGTAATTTTAGGAGGTTAGGTTAAACCTGAAACTACAGGGCTTTGGAAACTAGGCCCTGTGAAATACATTTGCTTTATAAATGTTAGTATGCTCCACACAAATCAGTAGAAGAACACAGGATTTAAACTACATTTTAAACCAATTGGACTTGGCAGATATCTATAGAACAATTCATCCAACAACCACAGAATATACATTCTTATTATCAGCACATGGAACATTCTCCAAGACAGACCACATGTTAGGACACAAATCAAGCCTCAGCCAATATTTTAAAACATTTAAAAATTGAAATCATTTCAAGTATATTTTCAAATCACAATGTATTAAAACTTGAAATCAGTAACAAGTGAAACTCCAGAAACTATACAAATATGTGGAAATTAAACAACTTGTTCCTGAATGATCTATGGGTCCAAAAAGAAATTAAACAGTAAATGATAAAATTTCTTGGAAATAATGAAAATAAAGATACATCATACCAAAACCAGTGGGATACTGCAAAAGCAGTACTAAGAGGGAAGTTTATTGCAATAAATGCTTACATCAAAAGAACAGAAAAATTTCAAATAAACAACCTAATGCTGTACCTCAAAGAATTAGAAAAACAAGAATAATCAAATCACATAATTAGTCAACAGAAATAAATAAAGATCAGAGCAGAACTAAATGAAATAGAGACCCAAAAACAATACAAAAGATCAATGGAACAAAAAGTTGTTTTTTTTGAGAAGATAAAATAGGCAAACAATTAGCAGGCTAACTAAAAAAGGAAGAGAGAAAACCCAAAAAACAAAAGTCAGAAATGAAAAAGGAGACATTACAACTAATACCACAGAGATACAAACAATCATTAGAGACTATTACAAATAACTATATGCCAACGAATTTGAAAACCTGGAGGAAATGGATAAATTTCTGGACACATACAAACTACCAAGATAAAACCAAGAAGAAATAGAAAGCCTGAACAGACCAATAACTAGCAACAAGATTGAAGCAGTCATCAGCAGTCTCCCAACAAAAAAAGCCTAGGATCGGATGGGTTTACTGCTGAATTCTACCAAACCTTTAAAGGGGAATTAACACAAATTCTCTTCAAACTATTCCAAAAAACTGAAATGGAGGCCACTCTTCCAAACTCATTCTATGAGGCCAGCATCACCCTGATACCAAAGCCAGACAAGGATACAACAAAAAAAGAAAACTACAGGCTGACATCTCTGATGAACATAGACACAAAAATCCTCAACAAAATGTTAGCAAACAGAATACAGCAATACATCAAAAAAATTATACACCATGATCAAGTGGGATTCATCTCAAGGATGCAAGGGTGGTTTACCATATGCAAGTCAATAAATGTGATACACCACATAGCAAAATCAAGGACAAAAACCATATGATTATCTCAATAGACACAGAAAAAGCATTTGACAAAATTCAACATCACTGCATTATAAAAACTATCAGAAAATTATAGAAGGTATAGAAGGAAAGGTATATGGCACAATAAAAGCCATATATGACAAGCCCACTGCCAACATTATCCTAAATTTAGAAAAGGAACAAGACAAGTCCACTCTCATCACTCCTAATTAACATACTATTGGAAGTACTAGCCAGAGCAATCGAGCAAGAGAGGGAAATAAAAGCCATCCATATTGGAAAAGATGAAGGCAAGCTGTCCCTGTTTGAGGATCACATGATTCTATATATAGAAAAACCTAAAGACTCTACCAAAAAACTCTTAGAGCTGATAAGTGATTTCAGTAAAGTTGCAGGACACAAAATCAACTCACAAAAATAAGTAGAATTTTTATACTCCAATAATGAACTAAAAGAAAAAGAAATTGAGAAAGCAAGCCAATTTACAGTAGTCACCAAAAAAGATAAACAACCTAGGAATCAGTTTAACCAAGGAGATGAAAGATCTCTGTGAGAACTACAAATCACTGCTGTAAGAAATGAAAGAGGACACAAAAAGATGGAAAGACACTCCATGTTCTTTAATCGGAAGAATTAACATTGTGAAACTGTCCATACTACCCCAAACAACCTACAGATTCAATGAAATCCCCATGAAAATACCAATGACATTCTTCACAGAAATAGAAAAAATAATCCTAACATTAATATGGAACAAAAGACCCCAAGTAGCCAGAGAAATCTTGAGCAAAAATAAGAAGCCAGAGATGATACACTACCCTACTTCAAATTATACTACAAAGGTATAGTAACTAAAAGAGCATGGTACTGGCATAAAATAGACACTCAGACCAATGGAACAGAATAGAGAACCTAGAAATCAACCCACATACTTACAGCTGACTGATCTTTGACAAGGGCAACAGGAGCATGCACTGGGGAAAGGACGGCCTCTTCAATAGTGGTGCTGGGAAAATTGGACATCCATATGTAGAAGAATGAAACTAGACCCATACCTTTCACCATATACCAAAATCAACTCAAAATGGATTAAACTCTTAAGCATAAGACCTGAAACTATATAACTTCTAAAAGAAAACATAGGAGAAACAATTCAGGAAGTAGGATTGGGCTAAGTCTTTATGAATAAGACCCCACAAGCACAGGCAAAAGGAAAAATAAACAAATGGGATTATATCAAACTAAAAAGCTTTTGCACAGCTAAACAAATAATTAACAGAATGAAAAGACAACCTACAGAATGGGAGAAAATATTTACAAACCATGCATCTGACAAGAGGTTAATATCCAGAATATACAAGAAACTCAAATAACTTAACAGTAAAAAAAAAAATAAATGGATTAAAAAATGGGCAAAGGAGCTAAACAGGCTTTTTTCTTTCTTTTTTCTTTTTTTTCGTTAAATTTTTATTTTGTCAAAATACAATGTATATGATTATTATGGCCCATCACCGACACCTCCCTCTCTCCTCCCTCTCTCCCCTCCCCCCCAAGAATGTCCTTTCCGTTTGCTTGTTGTAACAACTTCAAAAAAGTATAGTTGTTATATCTTCATACAAATGGCCAACATACACATGAAAAAATGCTCAGCATTACTAATCATCAGGGAAACGCAAATCAAAACCACATTGAGATATCATCTCACCCCAGTTAGACTGGCTATTGTCAAAAAGAGAGTAACAAATGCTGGTAAGGATGCAGAGAAAAGGGAACCCTCCTACACTGTTGGTGAGACTATAAATTAGTGTAGTATTATGGGAAACAGTATGGAGTTTCCTCAAACAACTACAGATAGAACTGCCATACAATCCAGTAATCCCATTGCTAGATAAGAGTTGGTACCAACCTAAATGTCCAGTGTATGACAGGATAAGGAAATTGTGGTATACATACACAATGGAATACTACTCTGCCATAAAAATGAATGAAATTCTGCCATTCACAGCAACATGGATTAACTTAAGAAAAAATTATGTTAAGTGAAATAAGCCAGGCACAGCAAGAGAAATACTGCATGTCCTCACTCATTAGTGGGAGCTAAAAACAAAACAAAATAAAAACAAATGAAAATATTTACAAACCATGCATCTGACAAGAGGTTAATATCCAGAATATACAAGAAACTCAAAGAACTTAACAGTAAAAAAAAAATAAATGGATTAAAAAATGGGCAAAGGAGCTAAACAGGCTTTTTTCAAAGGAAGACATACAAATGGCCAACATACACATGAAAAAATGCTCAGCATTACTAATCATCAGGGAAACGCAAATCAAAACCACATTGAGATATCATCTCATCCCAGTTAGACTGGCTATTATCAAAAAGAGAGTAACAAATGCTGGTAAGGATGCAGAGAAAAGGAAACACTCCTACACTGTTGGTGAGACTATAAATTAGTGTAGTATTATGGGAAACAGTATGGAGTTTCCTCAAACAACTACAGATACAACTGCCATACAATCCAGTAATCCCATTGCTAAGTAAGAGTTGGTACCAACGTAAATGTCCAGTGTATGACAGGATAAGGAAATTTTGGTATACATACACAATGGAATACTATGCCATAAAAATGAATGAAATTCTGCCATTCACAGCAACATGGATGAACTTAAGAGAAAATTAAGTGAAATAAGCCAGGCACAGCAAGAGAAATACTGCATGTCCTCACTCATTAGTGGGAGCTAAAAACAAAACAAAATAAAAACAAATGGAAAAAGCCAAGTTAATTTTAAAAAAGAAAGATATAACAACTACAAATATTCATTCATTGAACTTTCAAAAGGAGAGAACAGAACTGAGGCCAATACAGGTGGGAAAGGGGGAAATAGGATTAGCAAGAAATTGGTAAAGGACCACAAAAAATGATTATATTGTATAATGTTGAGTATATTATTCTGATTTGATCATCACGTATTGCATACAGGTATGGATATTCAATGCTGCACCCCACAGATCTGTACAATCAATTATGTTTCAATAAATAAAAAAGAAAAATAAAATAGTAGATAGGAGAGAAAGAGAAAGTACCATTCAGACCTAGAAGTTACTTTATGAAGAGACTACTTCAAGGACTATGCTATTTTTGATTTTGCATGAATTTACTATGCTATTTTTGATTTTGCATGCATTTATGTGTGTCACATACACTATAAGTATACACACAAATGCATTTTTCATACATGTGAAGATATATCTACACTACATATGCACAGTGCAGCTGTGTTTCCCAAACACCATATATACCTTCATTGTTCCCAAATTTCTCTTCACAAAAGCAGCCTTATCCTGGCTGAGCCCTGAGAAGCATGGTCTGTTGTTGGGTGAACAGCTGGTCTAGTGCAGGTGTTCTCAATGGATGCATGTTAGATCACCTGGGGAGCTTTCAAAAAATACTTCTTCTGGGACTGGCTCATGGCTCACTCGGGAGAGTGAGGTGCTGATAACACCAAGGCCACGGGTTCGGATCCTATATAGGGATGGCCGGTTCACTCACTAGCTGACAACGCCAAGCCAAGGGTTAAGATCCCCTTACCTGTCATCTTTAAAAAAAAACTTCTTCCAGGGCCCACCCCAATTGAATTAGCATCTTTGGGCCTGGGGCCCTATCCTTAGTATGAGGGGGCCTTCAAAAAGTTCAGAGAAATATTTGTATTGTCTTTTAATTCCATTTTCTCACAATCTTTTTTAAGTACCCTCATTAAAAAAAAAGTCTTCCCAGGTGATTTTAATGTGCAACCACAGCTGACTACCCTTGTTCCAAACAATTCCCAGAAGACCAAGTTAGTACAAGGCTGGTATGGAATATGATCCTTTTTAGAGTCTGCTAGGGAGTGAATTGTGTCCCCCAAATTCTTGTGCTGAATGACCGCAATGTGAATGTATTTGGAGATAAGGCTTTTAGGAGGTAATTAAGGTTAAATGAGGTCACAAGAATGGGGCCCTAATCTGATAGGACTGGTGTCCTTAGGAGAAGAGCAAGAGATACCAGAGCTCCCTCTCTCTCCACACACGTACAGAGGAAAGCCATGTGACGACACAGTGAGGAAGAGGCAGCTATCTGCAAGCCTGGAAGAGAAGCTTCCCAGAAACTGGCCCTGCTGGACCTTGACCTGGGACTTGCCAGCCTCTAGAACTGCGAGAAATAAATGTTGTTTAGGCCTCCAGACTATGGTATTTTGTTATGACAGCCTGAGTAGACTAATACGAAGTTGGAATCAGGCTCCTTCTTCAGAAGAACGTCAGCTCCCTGAAGCTTCCCAGAAACTGGCCCTGCTGGACCTTGACCTGGGACTTGCCAGCCTCTAGAACTGCAAGAAATAAATGTTGTTTAGGCCTCCAGACTATGGTATTTTGTTATGACAGCCTGAGTAGACTAATACGAAGTTGGAATCAGGGTCCTTCTTCAGAAGAACGTCAGCTCCCTATCCCCTCTACGTCCTGATCCCTAACCAGTCCTGCCCAGACCCTTTCCCAGGTGCCCACAGAGATTGTGACCTGGATCAGGGGAGGCAGGAAGTGCCACTGTCAGAAAAGCCATTTCTTGGCCCACAGAGACCCTTCAACTAAGAGCAGCCTGGTGGGTCTAGACCCGTGCTACTCTGCGAACCCCAACCGTGGAGCCGAGAAGAAAGAAGCTAGTTGTCGCCCACAGGAGAGAGCAGTACCTCCCGCCCCCCACCTTTGCGGCCGGACCTGAGCAGTGAGTGGCAATGCCTCACTTTTCACATACATGCAGCATTCAAAAGTGACTAAGAATACACATTTGTGTAAAATGCCTCTCTTGTGCATGCACTTAGAGAGATGGCAATTTAAAATTATATTACTGACACCATCAAAAACAAAGAATACGTTTATCAGACAGCTATCTTCCATTTTATAGACTTTCCACATTGGTATTTTTACATATCAGCATGGTGCAGGCTCCTTTCAACACCTCAAAATGATTTCCTGAGTATCTGCTGTGTGTTGGTCATCTGGGAGCCCCTCTGGGCCCTTCAGACAGGGAGGACGGCCCCCTGAGACGCAGGCGATTCTGACGGGTGAGGGGCTGTGCTGGAATCTGGGTGCAGGCATGTTGAAGGCTAAAGCACAAGTCGTACTCGAGGCCTCCACTTGTGATTTGTCTCCAAACAGTCACTGTTTTCTTTGGACAGAAACCAAAGCCCCTGGGAGAGCCGGCCCAGCGGGCAGTGAGGCAGGAAGGCCGAGGGAAGGAGCAGGGTTCACCTGATTGAGGGAAAGTGTGTTCATTTTTTCCATTGCACCAGTTGGGCTGATGTGTAGGTGTGGGGTTTGAAGGCTGCATTTGGAAGAGGAGGAGGATGTGCACAAGGGATGTGGGAATAAATATAGCACGTGTGTTTACCCAGCATTTTTAGTTACTCTCTCCAATTAAGCACAGGACTGAGAGGAAACAAAATATATTTTGGGAAACAGAAAAACAAAACTGGGCCTCTTTGGCTCCTGGCCAAGAAAAGATCCAGAGACAGAATTTCCTGGGGCTCTGCTCAGGCGCAGTCTAAGTCAGGCCTGGCCTTGGTTCACTGTGGACACAAAGAACCGGGGAAAGGGTCTCTACACGGCCAGGTCAGCTGTGGGGCAGGAGGTTGAAGGCCTTGGCAGAGGGTGACCTGCTGAGTTCTGCCTTTTATAGTGGGATCTCAGACAGCATTCCTGGGGCCTAGGAAAGGGGAGGACAGGGATTTCCCTATAAGCAAATATGGCGTGGTAGATACTCGCTGAAGTCCTGGCACAGTTTCTGCCAAATGTTGGCACTGGGTAGGGCCTACAGGGCTTAAATTTCCTGGGATGTTGCTATATCCTCTCAGTTCAGCTTCTCCTCAGGCAGCTCTACACTTGTCCAGGCAGGAAACTGGGAAAATGTTGCTTGGTCTAGGGAGGCAGCTGTGTGTTCTCTAGGAAGCTCACCAACGGGTCAGTCTGGCCCTCCCAGAAGCAGATGCCATCACAGAATTAGACAGGCAAGAGGTGGATGGGAGGAAAGGCCTGTGGAGGATAGACGGGAGGGAACAGGAGTAGGTGGGGAGAGCCCAGACCACGATGGAAGTTTGCTGGCTGTTGAAGAAGGGAGGGAAGAAAGGAGGGTTGACATGAAGAGCACGTGGCAGTGCTCGGTCACTACCTGGAAGCGTGATCCTGAGATCCTAAAGGTTCAGCAGCTGGAGGCTGCCCGTCAGCCAGCTCCCAAATAGGGTCCTCTTGAAGGCAGAGCTGAGCATGCACTCCCATGGCTGTCATAGTTAGTTTGCCTTTTGCTCTCTTATTTATTCATCAGGTATTTATTGAGCCCCACTATGGCCAGATACTGTGCTGGTTACTGGGAACACAAATAACAACAGCTAATAAATATACAGCATTTATAATGTGCCAGGCACTGTTCTGAACACTTTGCAATATGTTGTCATTGAATCTTTGCAACAACTGTATGGGATAGAGATGATTATTATGTCTATTGTTCAGAGGAGAAACTGCCACACAGAAAGGTTAAGTATGTAACTTGCTTAAGGTCATACACTGAATAAGTGACCCCAGCAGTCTTACTCTGAAGCCCATGTGCAAAGCTACAATATTTCATCCAATCTAAGGTGCCATCCTTTGTAAGATGTGATATTTTATGTGACACTAAGAACACTGTCAGTTAACTTCGACATATCATTACTAGTAAGATGCATCCTCAATTTTAGAGGTATTAAGATGTGAAAAAATGTGAATCGAGTTATTACACAGAGGTGCTGTGCCTATTCTCAAGGACTTCATAATTAAGTAGGGCAGACCTAAGCCATTGTCATGCTATGTGATAAGTATCAAGTGTCACCCAAGAAAAGCACAGTAGTGGCAGAGAGAGGAGCAAGCCACCTCTTCTGAGGTTTTCTGGGAACCCATCACAGAGGAAGTGGCACCCAGCTGAGTCTCGTGGTTTCTCCACATAAAGAAGGGAGGGGTGGAATTGGGAATTTGAGTGTTTTGAGGGCCATTGTTGATACTGCTAATAATACTATCACAGTAGCTAACAGTAGTAGCTAATAACTTACCGAGTGCTTACCAAGTGCCAGGTGCCGTGATAAGGGCTTTTCATGCGTCATCCCATTTAATCCTCACAGAAACCCCGAGAAAGCCCTCTTATGTGACCCATTTTCTCAGAGGGGTACCTGAGGCTCGGGAGGCTAACTGGTGTACCCCATAGCACACATCTAGTGGATAACAGAACCAGGATAAGACTCTCTGGAAGCATGGCTCTCAAGTTTCAGATGCTAACCACGCTGCTGGCCCACCTCTCAGGAAGGACTTAGTGGCAAGATGTGATCACCAGAGTCTTTCTTGTCCGCTAAGCTCTGCATTTTCTGGGAGAAGCCTGAGTGAGGGATGGACACAGCCAAATGCAAGGACTGAGGAAGGACCTTTGGGAGTCTTAACTCATGCTGAAGTTGTGTGGGGGATGACTGATAGGCAGGGAGGTTCTGGAAATGCTGGCGCAAGACTGGGCCCTCTGAGTCAGTTCAACTCTTGAGCGTTTGGTGAAAGTTCACTCTGGGTGAAGGTCTGTGCTGGGCACCAAAGAGACTACTGAAGGAAGTCCTGGGCTGAGCACCAGATATTGAATGAATGAAGTATAACATTGGGTCCCTTTGCAGACCTGACTGATCTAGCCTCTCCCTCCCTCCTGGACCGCACCCGTCTCCTCTGCTTGCTCACCAAACTTTAGTCACCCTGGCCATCTGCCACTTTGTTGAGGATGTCATGTGTTCTCCATTTCTGCTCCTTTATATGTGCCTCTGCCTGGAATGTTCTACCCTTAGCTGCTTTTGCGTGGCTGGCTTTTTCACTTGCTTTAGGTCTCAGTGTAAAGGTTGCGTCCTCTGAGACATTCTGCCTGTTATTTTCTATCACAGCACCTTGTTAATTTCCTTTCTAGGACTTTTTCATCAGGGGTAATTACATCCTTTATTAGTTTATATCTGTAGGGGCAGGGACCTTGTTGACTGTTGCATCACAGCAGGAAGCATGGAGCCTGCCATATAGTAGGTGTCCTATATTTGAATGAACAAATCACTTAGTTTAGAATCTCATTACAGAGTCAGGATATACATGTACATCTGACAGAAAATAATTAAATGCTGAACTGCTCAAAGAATGGAGAGATTGATGTGTGCTGAAACTGTCAAGGAGATCTAAGAGTTGAACAGGGCGGGTGGAAATCAGAGTTAGGGATGGTCCAGGAGAAAAAACCAGCTAAGGGAGGGAAACCAGTCTGTGAGGGGACAACAAATAGTTTTCTAGTCCCTGCAGGTTTGAAGCTTCTTCATTTTCAGTACATGGATCACCCTCGCTTTCCTTACCTCCTGGGCCCTCCTTCTACTTACTGGAACATGGACCTAAGACTATAATGACCAGTTGTCTGGTTTTTCCCCAATGCGTTTTGGTGGGGTCCTTTGGGGAGCAAACATGATATTGAGACTGAACTCTCATATGGCTCCTCAGCCTAGGAACAAGGGTATTTTGGAGAAAGTACTGTGGATGCTGTTTTCACTCTTTACTCTGCGTCATGGATAAAGTGATCTCCAGTGACCAGAAAGGCTCTGATATGACCAGATCTTAGAATCCCTTCAAGTTTTTAAAAGTAGAGAAAGACCTCGCTTATTACAGTGTGTTCTGTCAGCTGTTCCTGTTTTCTTTTTTTACACAGAAATATAATAGAACACATCATTTGATTTACTCACTGAATCATGTATTCATACAAATATGAATTTCACTAATTTGCATACCATGTATTTTGAAAGTAAAGACCAACACTTGTTACCATTTTATTCATGTCCTGATTGATTTTCAAAACGCACTTATTTATCTCATCTAGAGAAATATCTCTCTCTAGAGTATCAGGTCCTACTTTTGTTATTTATCTGCCTCTCTCTGCCTCACTCCCATCTAGAACACACTCGGAGTTCCTTGAGGGCAGGAGATCATGTCCTGTTTTCTCTGTAACTCTGCTGTCAGCAAAGAATCTTCAATAGAATAGCTGCTTGGTAAATACTGGATTAAATTGAAGAGTTCCAAGATCTTCTAGAAGTTCAGTTCTCTGCTCTTTTGAGCAAGTTGCCTCAATTCACCTGAGCCCAAAGTTGTTGCCTTTTGACCATGTAAACTAAAATCCATGTCCTACTTGTCAAAGACTATTAAAGAGCAGAAATCTCATTTTGGCTTTAACCGATCTGTGACTTAATTTGGAAAGCCTCTCCTTACCCAGAATTAGACATGATTGAACGAGAATAAAGAACGACAAACTAAAAATAATGTTCTGCAATAGTGGAACAATTTAAAAATATAAACAAAACCCTTTGCCGCAAATCTGAACATTTTAGAAGCTTCTAGCTATTTCAGAGTTTGAAGGGAATGTTAATTGCCATATTTCAGCCAAGGACAACACCATGTGATGGAGCTGGGAGTGAAGTCATCTGGGTATGTGTTTCCTGGAACTCTGCCCTAAATGGTTTTCTCTTTGACGTATGTCCAGCTCTTTAATACAGCTTAACATTAGTAATGAGCATAACCTTTTTATAAAATCATGTTTAAAATATAAAATAAGCATGGAAAAGTGCTCAGGGTGAGGGAAAGGAGAGAGAAAAGGAAGGAGGAAAGCATTTGTGGAGGGCCAGTGAGCATCTGCTCTGCTAGTGTATGGTGAAGCCTTCTCTGTCAATGAGAGCCTCGCCCAGAGTCATCACAATGGTTGGCTTTTTTGCTCTCTGAATTATGGTACTTGGAATTTAGCTAGAATCATCATCTTCTATTCATGCATTATTCACTTAATCCACAAATTACTATTTATTACTCTTTTATCCCTAAGAAGGAGTCAGAAAGTAGTGGTAACAATCACTACAGCCTTTGTTCTTGAAGTTTCTTTTCCATTAATATTCTCACTCGACAGAACTCTATCAGGTCTTTAAAAGAAATTTTGAATGTTCCCAGACTCCAGATTCAAGGACTGTCCTACCAAATACTTAGTAAGCAAAAATTTACAGTAGTGTTTGCCCATCTTGGACCATTTTTGTCTCTGATATTTCAACACGATCAAAGCCTGATCCTAAGAGTAACTGGAAAATATTTTAAGGAAAAAGAAGGTATGAAAACCTGAGTCAGTGAGGCCAGATCTCTGGAGTTATATAGGGAAACTTGGTAAAGGCTTCCCAATAGCTGGGAACAGTCAGTCAGAGTGCTGCAGAATTCTTCAACCATGTTATAAGTTTTGGTGCTCTGGAAAATGCTCCAAAATGTTCCAATCATTAAATTACTCAATTTAAATTACTTTCAGATGAGTAAATTCAGTACAAACATTACCAACTTTAAAAACTACATCATACGTTCCAAAAGCAAGATGGAAAACAATAAAGCTGCATGGTCTGTTTTTACCCCACCTGCTTATGCAGGTGATTTCAATTTAGTACAACCAGAGACAAAAGAAGTTTTTAGTATGTCTGCCCTCGGAGCCAATAATGTGAATGTATAGAAACCTTGGACCACCGATTAAAGGGAATTTAATTTTTAAATGGCTTTGCCAATTATAGTGGTTAATGTTAGGGCATCTAATACATGCTTGATGCTTAGTGAGTGCTCATTCAATTGATATATGAATACATTAATAAATGTCTGATGAAGAGAACAAGGTAACAAATAATGTACTTTGAAAATTCTACTCTTAAAGTTCATCCAGGTAGGATGATGGCCCTATGAAAGAGAATTAAAACAGTAGCCAAAGACAAAAACTTGCAGACTAAAGTGTTGATGAAATTAGAGAAGAAAATTATTTGAAAATTCTACTCTTAAAGTTCATCCAGGTAGGATGATGGCCCTATGAAAGAGAATTAAAGCAGTAGCCAAAGACAAAAACTTGCAGACTAAAGTGTTGATGAAATTAGAGAAGAAAATTATAAGAGGGAGTGGTTGACAAGGTGTTATGCAGTACAAGGCCTCGAAAACATGACTGACAGGTGCCAAGTGGATTGACAGCAAAGTGGTAATCTGGGTGATAACAGCGGCCATTTGTACACAGGACTGATTCAGCAGCCAGCCTCTAAGATTTCCCCGAACTCCTGGCATTCATGCCCTTCTGCAATCTTCTACCATGAGTGCAGGCTGGATTATGTGACATAATCTTACTGAGTAGAATCTGGCAGAAGTGATGGGATGTTACCTTTGATATTAGGAAACAAAAAGATTGTGGCTTTTGTCTTGGGCTGCCTTCTCTTGCTCTCTCATCTGCTTGCTCTGGGTGAAGTCAGATGCTATGTTGTGAGCTACCCTAAGGAGAGGACCACATGGTCAAAGAAACTGACGTTTTTAGTCAATAGCCAGCAAGAACCTGAGGCCTGCCAGCAGCCATGTGTATCTAGGTACAGTAATAGACATGGATTTCACTGATTTACCTCAAGAAGTATTGCTATGTTATTGATGAAGAGCACATTGTAGCCATCCTCTCACCTAACAGCAATGAGTAGTGGCCCTGTGAACTTACAGATGGACACAGAAGACATCCTTAGCTAAATGACAGGGCTGAGAAGATGGTCGTCTTCTCAGACTCAGTTTACTCCTTGGTCCACTAATTCATGACTTTGCCTATTGCTTCAAGGTCTGCTTAGAAAAGTCTGATCTAATTTGCCTAAAGAGACAATATAGGTGACTAACAAAATAAAACGTTTCTCAAATTGTAATCTTTTAAACTGAAGTTTGTTTTAAAGTCACTTTCTCTTTTAAAAAGAGATACCTGAAGAAAAACATCTTGACACGATTGACTTAACATACCTATTTGGATGTGGTTATTTTGGTTTAGGGAATATTTTGATGCAACTGTTTTGATGCTTCATCAGAATGAAACACTACTGCTTCTTTTTGAAGTTATCAAGTGAGATATTCAACAGATTTCTGGATCTCTCTATTCTTGATCCTCCCTCATCCGAAAATACTCTGATCTTAACTTCCAGGTAGAAGTTGTCATGGGGGGAAATTTAGGGATGGGGTAAGAATACCAACTTTGTAGCATAAGAGAGTGATTTTTAAGATGTAAAATTTTAGTGGGAAAAATTTGGCATATTAAAGTAATCTGATTATCAATATGGCCAATTTTGAAATGTCAAGTACTTGGAGGCACACAATTTTTGTTAATATCTCTACTTTTGGGATCTTTACTCAATGTGAGCAGTCTCCATTGACATAACTCCATGGCAAATGTGGTTTTCTAGCTTTGAATGTTCAGGGATGCAGTTGTGTAATCTATGTGCCATCCAATGGGTTACCTAAAATATATTGTAATATAGTGTTTGAGAGCATAGAATATATTGTTAGAATACCATCAAGTAGCAGTGTGACACAGGGAAAAGCTAATATTTTTGAACCTCAGGTTTTTCTTTTGTCAAATAGGTCTAATAATAGTATTTGTGTACATAAATAAAAACATGTAAATGAATCCATTAGCAGACTGCCTGTACACTATATTATATGCTATTAGTACTGTTATCAGAAATGTTTATTTAAATTGGATCTGGGAAGGTGATTCTTTTAATAACATTATAATTTTGATAAAATATAGATAAGAATAATGCCAATGTTGTTAATATCGTTGATTCCCAAACATGACTGCATATCAAAAATCACTGGAAAAATTTTATCTGCTTATGATGGTGGAGAAAGGAGGTCTGAACTTAACCTTCTACTGTAAACAACTAGAAAACTGGACAAAGTACATGAAACAATTGTTTTCAGACATTAGACTACAGGCAGCACATGGCTGATTCTTGAGAGAAGGGAAATAGGATGAACCTTGTGAATGCCCCATCTCACTGCCCAAAGGCAATTTATGGACCACTGACACAGGGAGAGGGAATCTAAAGAGAGTGTGGCAGACTTGTTGAGGTGAAGAGTTGGAAATTAGAGTTTGGGAAGACTGAGGTGGCTGAAATTGTGGGACAGAGCTGCAGAAAGGAAGGAATAACAAGGAAAAGAACTACAAAAATTTGTATAGGGCTTCCTTTGAGTCTTTGCTGTCTATTATGCTGCATGTACATAAAATGTGAAATTCCACAAATATGAACACTGAGTAATTAAAGAGTTGTA